>NW_028173098.1:215022-287522 GCF_963971535.1 Notolepis coatsorum
TACCCCTTCCTGTTTTTTGTTGTCCGTAAAAACATTTTCATTGCCTCCATTGAATAGGAAGATGTAGCTTCTGCAGATGCATCACTCCCCCATTCATACTCATCATCAGAGCGTTCCGCCGACCCTGTACCCTCCTGTGTACTCTGTGTACTACTGATTACTTCTTTCAAATCCGCCTTCTTAGCTTGAGAGCTTGGCAACCTGTCTTCTTCTGACTTTCTTTTCTGCCGAACAACCTTCAGCTTGTCCTCCTCCTCCTCCATGTCAACATCCCTACCACTCCTTCCTCCACTCCGACCTCACCACCTGTGTCCTTTGACACTGTTCCATCTACAGGTCCACTTTCCTCCTGATTAATTATAGTGTCCTTGCTGACACCAGCCCCTCCACCCTGTCCCTGCAGATCAACTCCATTTCCACCATCCACCCCATTTTCAATTCCATCCTCTTTATTCTCTTCCACCACAATCCCCCCCCCCTCATTTTCATCCCCACCATCTTTCCCTTGTACTGCGTCTCCTGCCTTGCCTGTGCCTTCCTCTTTTTTATCACTCTTATCTGATCCAATAGCCTTTTCAGAAGCCTCTCCACCTCCCTCTTCCCCTGTTCTCCACCACCCTCAACAACTCGATTCAAACCCCATGCTGTTTTTCCTTTCTTTGTTGCGTTCTTCCCAGCATTTCCCCCCGTGCTAGGCCCTCTCCTGTGCAAGCCTTTCTCAAATGCCCCTCTTTACCGCAGGGGTAAAGAGGGGAGAGAGAGAGAGAGAGAGAGAGAGAGAGAGAGAGAGAGAGAGAGAGAGAGAGAGAGAGAGAGAGAGAGAGAGAGAGATAGAGAGAGAGATAGAGAGAGAGAGAGAGAGAGAGAGAGAGAGAGAGAGAGAGAGAGAGAGAGAGAGAGAGAGAGAGAGAGAGGGAGAGGAGAGAGAGAGAGAGAGAGAGAGAGAGAGAGAGAGAGAGAGAGAGAGAGAGAGAGAGAGAGAGAGAGAGAGATAAGAGGGAGGGAGAGAGAGAGGGGGGGAGAGAGAGAGAGAGAGAGAGAGAGAGAGAGAGAGAGAGAGAGAGAGAGGAGAGAGAGAGAGAGAGAGAGAGAGAGAGAGAGAGAGAGAGAGAGAGAGAGAGAGAGAGGGGTACTGTAGACAGACAGACAGACAGACAGACAGACAGACAGACAGACAGACAGACAGACAGACAGACAGACAGACAGACAGACAGACAGACAGACAGACAGACAGACAGACAGACAGACAGACAGACAGACAGACAGACAGACAGTCAGACAGACAGACAGACAGACAGACAGACAGACAGACAGACAGACAGACAGACAGACAGAGAGAGAGAGAGAGAGAGAGAGAGAGAGAGAGAGAGAGAGAGAGAGAGAGAGAGAGAGAGAGAGATTTTTAGATTTTTAAGCACAACTTTATTTTCTCACTCAGCAATCAACAATACATCAGAATGTATACTGCAAAACACAGAACAGCAAATCAAATCAAGGAAAATAAGACAAACTTCACATCAGAACAAAGCCAAAAACCACTCCAACTCCTCCACAACTGTACACAACACCCACTTGTAACACCATATCATCTCAAACTCTGCTACATTGCTGGTCAACTTGTAAAAATGAAAATCCGTTTGTAACCTTGCCTTTACCATACCTCTAAACAAGATAGTGGTATCTACCAGCACTGAATCCTCAATCTTTTTCCTCCTACTTAGATAAATGGCCATTTTTGCCTCACCCAGCAGGAAGTTGAAGAGCTGACATTTTAACCTCCTCTGTACCCCAAAATAAACATCTCTGGAGTATGATGTTCATCAAACATCACAAACATGCGGGTCAGGAACTGAAAAAAAACCAAGAGCCTGTCACACTTTAAAAAACTGTGAAAAACTGTTTCCCTCTCTGTGCAGAAAGGACAGGTGTCTTCAACATCAGAATTAATCACAGAGACAAAAACGTTCACAGCAACTGCACCATGTAAAATTCTCCACTGTAAATCCACAACTCTTTTAGTTAACGGTGGTTTGTACAGTGCTCTCCACTCAGGCCTCTGAGCCTCCTGTAGGCCCAGATGAGCTCTCCATGGAGTGTCAACCCTATCCTTCAGCCTGTTTTGGTTCAACACTTTAACACACAGGTAATACATAGCTTTGCCCACCATGGTGCTCAGCCTGCAATCAGCAGCACTGCTCACCTCTAACAGACAACCATCACATTTAAAAATAGGGATAAGTTTCACCTCAGGAAAAGAATCATTTACAGCAGGCAATAACTGACCATTACAATAATCAACACACATTTCCAGTTCATTATCAGTCAGCTGCTGTTTCCAGCCTCCCAATAGGCGGCCCATCACCCTGACAGACCTTGTGCCCAGCTGTGAGGCCAGACCAGCAGCATTATCAAAAAGGGGACCGCACACCTCCAGCACATTGCCCAACGTGAACATTTCCTTTATTTCTTTATTTCTTTATTTCAGATCCCCATTAGTCACTGCCTCAGCAGCGACTATTCTTCCTGGGGTCTGGATCCAAACATATAAAATTAAACAAGAATAATCAATAAACAACATAAAAACAAAACAAATATCAATAAAACACCAATAAAATATACAAACAATTATAGAACATTAAACCAATTAAAATCAGACATACAACCAAATATGTATGCCAAATTTTCTAATATAGAACAAAAACAAATATCAATAAAACAACAAATATCAATAAAACAACAAAGACAACAAAGACAACAATAACAAATATCAATAAAACAACAAATATCAATAAAACAACAAAGACATCTCAGAGCAAACTAAAATGTGCTCAAAAACAGCACAACATTCCATACACTCATACTCTAATACTCATAACCACTAGACAAACACATTCCAAAACAACACATAACCCAACACAAGAACCCATTCATTAGACACAGATTAGACCTAACCAAAATCAACCTCTTTCTGCATTACAGCCACTCGTAGTCTCCTCTTGAATCCCACCTTACTGGTAATTGAAACCAAATATTGTGGAAGTCTATTCCAGTAGGACATTGCCCTGTACATTACAGTTTTCTTTAAGGCTTCAGTTCTGGGTCTCGGCAGGGCGAACCTACCCTTCAAGGCTTGTCTAGTGCCATAGCCATGACCATCACTAATAAGCACCAGCTGCAAAAAGAGGCACACAGGTTTATGCAAAGTATAAATATTTCTCATAAACAAAATAAGACTACACACTAGTCTCTCATTGACTCTCATCCATGACAGTTCCTTGTGCATTTTCTCAACACTGTTTCTAATTGAGCTATGCAATGCAAGTCTTGCAGCTCTATTTTGAGTAAGCTGTATTTTATTTAAATCTTGTTTGGATGCATTTGACCAGATTGCTGGACAGTAGTCCAGATGTGACAAAACTAGTGATTGTATGACTTGCTTGGTAGCTGTGTCTGTTAAAAAATAGGCATTCCGTCTAATAATTGAAATACTTCTGCTCATTTTTGTTACAATATTGTTAATGTGAGTTGACCAAGAGAGTGTTTCATCTATTATAACTCCAAGCAATCTGGCCTCCTTAACTTGCTCAATATCTGCACCCTGCAAAGAAATATTTAATCTGTGATTCTCTCTCTGAGCATGCTTTGAACAAATAATTAGACATTTTGTTTTGGATGCATTTAGTTTCAGCTTATTTACCGTGACCCATTCAGAAATCTGCATTAACTCGCTTTGAAGAAGACTGCTGAACATCTTCGCCTTACACAGCCTTTGCCTCAGTGCTGGCTCGGCCCCACCCTGAAAACAAGTCCCATGAACCACCGGCTCCCTCAGAAGCCAGTACAAAGAGCCACCGTCCTTCAGTCTCTCTTTCGTAAACAAGCCCCACACTGTTAACAGTCCCTTGTAGAAACGGGGCAGGTTTTTCATTGTACATCCCTTTAAATCCATGAGGAACATTGGCTCAGCCAGACTTAGCCCACCACACCGCTCCAGTATGGCTCGGGCCACAGGTCTCCAGACCAGATCAGCCGGTCCTGTCAGGAGTCTCTGAATGAAACGGAGCCTGAACGCAGCTCCCCTACTTGCCAAGTTGACAAGCCCCTGTCCCCCTTCCTCCTTGGGCAGGAAAAGGACACTCTGCGGGACCCAGTGCAACCGGTCCCAGAAGAAGTCCACCATCAACCCCTGCACCTTAGACAGTAGTTCAGCGGCGGGTCCGTACACACTAGCCGATGCCACAGCATGGAGGACACAAGATTGTTGATAATAAGGACCCGACCTTTCAGCGACAGTTTTGGAAGAATCCATTTCCATCGCTTCAGCCGGCCCTCCACTTGCTCTACCACACCGTCCCAATTCTTGGAAGAAAATACCTCATCCCCAAGATAAATCCCCAAGTACTTTAGGCCTCCCCTCTTCCAAGTCAAGCCTCCAGGTAACACAAGTCCATCAATTGGCCCTTTACCCACTGCTAAGGCCTCACTCTTCTGCCAGTTCACCCTAGCAGAGGAGAGAGTACCAAAAGCCCTCACATTTGATTGTACAATATTAATGTCGTGCTGGGACTTTATCATAATCATGACATCATCAGCATATGCAGACAGTTTGAATTTTATGTCACAACCCGGAAAAGAAAAACCCGACAAATGAGTCCTTAATCTGTGTAACAGCGGCTCTATGGCCAGACAGTACAACATTCCTGATAAAGAACAGCCCTGTCGGACTCCCCTCTGAACCTCAAAAGGCGCACTTAAACCACTGTTAATCTTAAGTACACTCTCAATGTCTCTGTACAAGACCTGGATCATAGCTATAAGCCCAGAGCTGAAACCAAAAGCCTGCATTGCTTTCCACAGGTACTGATGTTCAACTCGGTCAAAAGCCTTTTCTTGATCTAGAGAAATCAGACCAAGTTCACAACCCAAAACACCAGAGAGGTCCAAAATATCTCGAATCAACGTAATGTTGTCAGATATCAACCTGCTGGGCACACAGTAGGTTTGGTCCACATGGATGACCCGCTCCATCACCTTCCTCAGTCTCATTGCCAGTACCTTTGAGAGCACTTTATAATCGGAGCAGAGTAAAGACACTGGACGCCAGTTCCTGATGTTCTGTAAGTCTCCCTTCTTGGGCAGGAGAGTGATGACCGCTCTCCTACAGCTCAGAGGCAGCCTCCCCTTTCTCAGACTATCACTGAGGACACTCAAAAGATCCTCACCAATCACAGACCAGAGAGACTTGTAAAAATCAACCGGGAGACCGTCAATCCCAGGCGCCTTCCCACTCTGCATGCTCTGCAAAGCCTCTAGCAGCTCTTGGCCTGACAGCAGTGCTTCCAGCTCTGCGCCGTCCTCAGCTGAGACTCTAGGGAGGCCCTCAAAGAAGGACCGTGCCACCTCCGGCTCTTCTTGGTACTCAGTTCTATAGAGCTCTTTGTAGAAACCAACCGCACACTGACGGAGGTCGGCTGTCTCATGCAGCATCTGCCCAGTGTCTGACCTCAGAGAGTGTAGCAGCCTCTTTTGGCCATTCTTGCTCTCCAAACCAAAGAAAACGTGAGACGGAACATCCATCTGGACCACGTTTTGAAAACGGGATCTAACCAGAGCGCCCCTAGCAGAGATACCCAGCAGGTCAGACAGAGCTGATTTTTTCCTTTTGAAAACGTCAATATGTTCTCTTTCTCCAGTGGAGCCTGCCAACTCCTGCATCTCCATCACTTCTCTCTCCAGAGCTCTCATAGATCTGGCCATGTCTCTTGTAACATTGAGAGTGTACTGTAGGCAAAGCTGTTTTATATGTATTTTACCTACATCCCACCACTGTTGCAGTGAACTAAAGTCACGTTTAGTTTGCCTATAATCAGCCCAAAAAGAACCAAAAGCATCCTTAAAACCATTGTCAGACAACAGAGAGACATTAAAGTGCCAATATGCACTTTTACACTTTACATCTTTTATAAAAAATGGAACACTGGACAAGGGAGTGGTCAGATAAACCCACCGGACTTATGGAACAGCTTGTGACCACACTCATGTGATGTTCAAAACAATACAAACGATCAAGCCTGGCTAACGATAAATAATTATCCCTGGAATGAGCCCAGGTATACTGCCGCTGATTAATGTGGAGATATCTCCAAATATCACACAGTTCAAGGGTTTCAACCAGTCGTATAAGACAGGCTTTAGAAGCCGCATGCGGCTCCTGATGATTCCTGTCTAACACGGGATCTTCAGTGCAGTTAAAATCACCATCCACAAACAGATACTCCTCACTACTACAAGCACTAAGAGTATTTTTTTAATTTATCCAAAAACAATAACCTTTCCAACCCTACCGTTGGAGCGTATACATTTACAAAACACATCTTTACATTTTCAAATACAGCACAGAGTTTAAAGGGGAACTATTTTACTATTTCTTTCACTATTTGGGCACTTTTACACAATTCCTGTGAGTCTATGGAACACCTCTGTAATATATATATTTTTTTTATTCATTGTTTTGTATTTCTAATCAAGTCCTCAAAAACAGCATTTTTCTACCTCAAGATCTCGAGCCGTTTTGAGCTGACTGTGTGGAGTGGGTACAGAACTGTGTGCAGCTCATCTTGTATCTCTCCATTAACATGCAGCGGTGTCTCTCTGACATCACAAATCGCGCACATTTTCAAATGACTCAGTTCAGTGAGGGTGAATATTGTGAGAGGAGAATTGGAAGAATGCGCAAATATGAGAATTTTTAGACATAGATCATATTAATATAAGTTCACATAGGAAACAATGCTAAACACTGAAAAAGGCCATTTATAAGATAGTTCCCCTTTAAGCAACCTGCCTGGAATGATCTCATCAACAACACATGAAGCAGGTAGAAAATCCCTAGAAAAAAGAATGCCAACTCCCCCACTGCTACTACTCTTATGACTGAAGAAAGCTCCCCCACCCCACTCCCTCTTCCAGTCAGATTCATTTTCAACCGTGCTGTGAGTTTCCTGAAGAAAAGTAACATTTAGCTTCTTGTCCCTGATCAGGCTGTACAGGGAAGCTCTTTTTCCATCTTCTCTAGCACCATTAACGTTTAGAGACCCCAGTTTAAATTCACACATGTTTAGTATACAGCACAGCAGCAACCAAACAATAGCAAAAAAACACATTAGGCCTATATATCATCAGGACCAACAGCCTCCTCATTGATTTTTGCTCTGACTTTTGATAATATTTTCTTCAAGCGGAATCCCTCTTGGTGAGAGAAAAAAGGTTGCCCTGCGTCCTCCCCACTCCTCATGTGTATTGTGACAGAATCGTGAAACTTCCTTAAATCAGGGAAAAATTCCTCTAATTTAATAGATTTACCTTTGGTATTTTTCAAAAATGTTTTTATCTGTTCGAAAGAGAACTCAGGCTGTGATAAATCACTCAAGAGCACATCCTCCTCTTCCTCACTGCTGCTACTACTGTTCTGTGACTGTGCGTCCTGTCCTTTATTTCCTGAGCCTTGCCTCGTTTGAGAGGGGGCGTGGCTCTGCTCCTTCCTAGCTGCCTTCACGTCCTGCCCGCCAGTAACCCTCGAAGTAGCCCTGCTTTTCCTCTTTCGTACAACTTTTGAAAACTCCATCTCTGTCTCATCTTCCTCAAACAGTACAGACTCCGCTATCCTGGTTGCTGTACTCTCCAAATCCTCTCTCACTTCGACCTGAGTATCACTGTTCAAATCAATTAGCAGATTCCCCTGAATAGTGCTGATGCTTTGCGCGGCTTGCGCCTGCACAACATTTCCCCCGCTCTCTCCACTGTGTACCTGAGTTTTTGCAATAATTGCAACTGGCCTCTCACTCACACTTGTTTCCGCTGCTGTGCGTGTAACAGTAGGTTTACTCGCTGCAGTGCGGGCAGCTGCCGAAGGCTTATTCGCTGCTGGCTGACTGCTATCTGCAGTCTTTGTAGCCTCCGCGCCAGCAGTCGGCTGTTCACCCCTTTTCGCTGGGTACGCACAAATTAAATGATCCTCTTCCCCGCATCCAAAGCACTTCATTCTGCCTGAGCTCACATGAATGTCGTAGTCAAAATCGTCCAGCCTGAATTTGAAAACTAAACTCAGTTCCTCGTCTTTCTTCTTCAGAATCATATGCACTTGTCTCCTAAAAGACACGACATGTTTAACGTGACGAGAGGTCCCCCCGAGAGAGAACATTGTAATCGGTGAAACTAACTGCCCATGTCTTGACAGCTCTTTCTCCAAAAGTCCATTTTTCAAAAACGGAGGGACATTGGAAATTATAACACGTTTGGCTGGGTTCGGGGGGGTGACGAGTGGAAACACGGTAGTAAGCGTCTCCCGAATCACCACTCCACTTTCCACCATCTGATTCACTTTAACGGTAGAATCAAGAAAAATGACAACTGCTCTATTCATCCTAGAAGCTGTGTACAAAAGGCCCAAGGACTGGGCAGACATAAGGACTGTGGGGTGCTGTGCTGCTGTTCTGCTGTTCTGCAGCGGGACGCCTCTCAGTCAGACATAAAGGCTGTGGGGGGCTGCTCTGCTGTTCTGCAGCTGGATGCCTCAGACATGTCTAGACATGTCTGTCGATAGCCAGCATCCATATATACTAGTGGGCTTAGTGATTCCTTCAGTTCATGTGTGCGTCCCTGATCACAAGTAAGTGTTAAACATGTGCATGATGAGGACGCTTAGTTATTGTTGGTGACTTATATGGTTAAGGCCTATACTAATGTTATAATTCTACCAGCTGTTTAGGAAGCAATTTACCAGTATGTTTATAGTGATAATCTAGCGTATTGGGTATAATCTATGTCGTTGATTATAGTATCTAGTATCTGTTTAGCACAGTTTATCCCTGTAACTAGTATAGGTAAAGCACTGCTTATCCCCATTGGTAGTTCCACTCGTGAGGTTTATGTTACTTGTAGCAACAGTGTATTGTATAGTATATAACAGACTGATTAATGAGTACTAGTAACGCTGATGTCTTTGTTTCCTCCCCATTTAGAACCACACACACTCTCACATACTCCCACCGTGTTAGAAGTAGAAATTGCCTGTGCATCTGTCTGACCATTGATAATAAAACTCATCAAAGAACGTTCCTGCCTCCCGTGTCCTGACTAGACACCCCGTGTTGTTGACTACATTTCCTAACCACCAAGAGCTTCACTACAAAATGGTCCTTCGAGCCGGATAGAGTCAACGATATGGCAACCAGTCAAGAAGGGACGAGCCTCCCCGCTTCACCATCCGTGCGCCCCAAACGCACCATGCAGCACCCGAGATGGCTAGACGATTACCTAGTGGACAGTACACGCCAGCGTGACATAGAGCAGCTGCGCAGGCATGAAGAGGATAAAGCACAGCCCAGTCCCGCTAGAAGCACATCCCCCATGCCACCAATGCAGAATGTGCACGAAGCAATAATGCACCAAGTTCTGGAGACTGCGCGGCAACAGAGTGAGACGGCTTAGAAGCAAACCGAGCTTTTGGAGCTTGTTCTGCAGCACCATTCCTCCTGATCCTCAGCTCAGTCATCAAGGAGGTCATCACGGCATCAGACTCCAGTTCGCCAACTCCACCCAGAAAGAGTAGGCGAAACGCAGGTCTCCCCTCCTCGTGCACCTCACTACTCCCCAGCCGAGGATCACCCAAGTATAGCTGCAGTGGAGCTTGTTCTGCAGCTCCATTCCCCCCGACCCTCAGCTCAGTCGTCAAGGAGGTCATCACGGCGACAGACTCCAGTCCGCCAACTCCACCCAGAAAGAGTAGGCGAACCGCAGTTCTCCCCTGCCCGTGCACCTCACTACTCCCCAGCCGAGGATCACCTAAGTATGGCTGCAGAACTAACCGACCAGCTAGAAGATTTGAGTATCCACGAGCCAGAGTGGACACTTCCCCCACCTCTCAGCCGAGCCACTCACCCCCTCCAACGCGCAATCGAAGTACCCCACGGCCTTCAGGCTTGCAAGCAGGAGAACCAACAGAACCAAGGCTCCTCTCGTCAGCCCAGCCAGCCCAATAGGCCAACCCAGAACCTGCCGCAATCAGAGGGCCTGGCAAGAAGCGGACCCTCATACTGGCCACCGACCTCCTACCCGAACCCACAAAGCACATCCAATGTGGCTCCGCCTAGCCGCAAGTACGAGGAAAGGAATGAGCCTCAGCAGAGTTACCCGCCACCAACCTGGGCGACACCTCAGGTCATGTAGCAACCCATGCATCAGCACATGCCTCAGTCTGCACACCAGTCAGCACATCAACCTCCGTATGTGCCCTACCTCGCCTACCAAGGGAACCCAGTCATAGCGAGACCATATCCCTCCACAGTATACCAGCATGCACCCCCCAATATAGAAGGTCCAACATTCCCGGACTTTAACAAGGAGGATAGAGCCCAATACGTGGAACTACGCCTTTCCCTCAGTACACTCCTCAAGCCTTCTCATTCCGAGCATTACAAGTATGCCATTCTGCTGAAGCATATAAAGGTGCCGCGTGCCCACCGCCTGGTGCTGGCTTACGCAGAGTCAAGTATGCCCTACTCGGAAGCTCTGAGGGCACTGGACGAGCGATACGGACGCCCATACCAGTTTGCTCTGAAGGAGATAAAAAACATGGAATGCTTACCACCCATTCGAGATGATAGAGCCCTCGACGAATTCGCCATCAGAGTGCAGTCGCTAGTCGGGATGCTGAGGTCCCTTCAAGGCGAAGGTCACGAGGAACTCCATTGTGGCTCAAACGTGAAGCGCCTCCTCAACAGGCTTCCAAAACACCAACAAGAGAGGTTCCGTCGTCAACAGTACAGGAAGAACCCAGACAAGACGAAGCTGTCCCTCACCGACTTCGCAGAGTGGCTGAGGGTAGAAGTCAGATGCCTGGACATTGAGCCCTCCCTTCATGCTCACAGTGAGAACGACAGGAGAGACCCCAAGTATCAGCCCAAGATAAAGGTCACTACGGTGATGCATGGTACAGACAACCCCCAAGATCCTCCACCCGAAAGGCCCTCCAAGGTATATCAACCTGTCCAGACCCAAGGGAAGGGTAAGATATACTGCCCCTACTGCGAGTCAGAACACTACCTCAGCCAATGCGAACGCTTCGCTAAGCTGACCAGAGGGGAGATAGTGGACTGGATCAAAGCCAAGAGAAGGTGTTGGAGATGCGGTCGTCCTCACCTAGCCTCTGCCTGCGACCTGAAGAAGCCGTGTCGACTCTGTAAGTCCAAACACCTCTCCGTCCTGCACGAGGTTAACCAGAGGAGTGGGAACGAGCCCACCATCACCTCAACAGCAGAGACTCACTACCTGGATCAGCCAAACGGATACAATCGAGTGCTCCTGAAGATCGTCAGAGTCAACCTGCACTACATGGACAGAGTCTTCAACACCTACGCAGTGCTGGATGATGGCTCAGAGAGAACCATCCTGCTCGCTTCAGCAGCACGCCACCTGAGAATACAGGGTCAAGCGGAAGACTTAACCATTCGCACTATCCGCCAAGACGTCAAGACCCTGTCAGGCTCACGTGTCTCCTTCGCCATCGCCCCATCATCCAAACCAAGGAAAAGGTTCCCTATTCAAGGTGCCTTCACCGGTGAACAGCTAGGTCTGTCTCAGTACAGCTACCCAGTCACCCAGCTCCAGGAGAAGTATCGCCATCTGCGAGGCTTGGCGATTCCACCAATCGACGGAGCTCAGCCAACCCTCCTGATTGGATCTGATCACGCCAACCTGATCGTACCGATCGAGCCGGTGCATCTGGGCCCCCACGGTGGCCCTGCGGCAGTCAAGACTAACCTCGGCTGGACACTCCAAGGTCCAGCAAAGTACATGCAGCAACAGCTTCAGACCACACAGTGCTTCTTCACTGCTGCTTCCTCCCCGTCTGCCGAGCTATTCAGCCAAGTCGAACGGCTGTGGCAGCTGGATACACTGCCTTTCAAGAGCGAGAGGTTAGTGAACAGATCCAAACAGGACAAGTACTCAGTGGAGCTGTTGGAGGCCGAGACCACCCGTGTAGAGGTCAACGGAGTGCAGCGGTATGCCACTCCCCTTCTGCAAGTCCAAACCATGCCCAAGCTGCAAGTTTCAAGGGAAGTTGTAATGAAGAACCCGCGGAACACAGAGAAGAGGCTAACTCAAGATCCACAGCGTGCATCTACCTACCAAGAGGAGATCAAGAAGCTAGAGATAGCGCCCCTACTGAGGTTCCTCTGGAGGAACCTAAAGACAGACGAACCACCATCAGTGTACCAGTGGGAGGTCCTGCCCTTCGGGACAACATGCAGCCCCTGCTGTGCAACCTTTGCCCTCCAGAAACATGTCATCGAGTCTAGCCAACCAGCAGAGGATGTTCGCCACAGTGTAGAACAGTGTTTCTATGTGGATAACTGTCTGCAGAGTCTGCCCACCAAAGAAGAGGCAAGCAGCCTCGTGAACAAGCTCAAGTTCAAGTTCAAGTTCTTTAATAGTTGTCATACAGAAGTACAGAATACTTTCATACAAAATGCTTCTTACTGTTACGCTCCAGAGACTGTGCTAGACAAGATAGTATCAAATAACATAATATAGCATGTAATTTAGAAGAAGAAAAATGAGGTCACAGTGTTCGGTATAGACATATGTACAATGTTCTGAGTTACCATATAATATACAATACTATGCAGTGTACTAATGTACAGTACTATCTAGTGCAAAGCAGAAATGGGATGAGGTACAATTTTAGGTACAATTTACAGTAAGGTGTACGAGTTGTAGTGCAATCCTTCATCAATAAATATAAAGTGTGGGGAGTGGGTGCTACAGTGTGTTTGTTTAAAGTGGGTGTGTGCTATAAAGTGTGTGGAGTGGGTGCTACAGTGTGTTTGTTTAAAGTGGGTGTGTGCGTGTGGATGTGTGTGCTATGTGCGTTTGGTGGTTGTTGTTGTGTAGTGTTCATTCATTGTTCGTTTAGCAGCCTGATGGCCTGGGGATAGAAGCTTCTTCTGAGTCTTTCTCAGCTGAGAGCCCTCCTAGCCACAGGCGGCTTCGAGACCCGCCAGTGGGCCAGCAACCAGCCAGAGGTGATCGGCAACCTGCCCAAAGAGGCCAAGGCAGATAGCAGTGAGAGATGGGTCTCCCAGACCCACGGGGAAGCTCAAGAAATGACACTAGGACTCAGTTGGCACTTCATGGAGGACACGCTCCACTACAGACATCGCCCGGTTGCCCCAAGCCAGACGACTATGAGAAATATCTACAAGATACTAGCAAGCCAGTATGACCCCCTAGGTTGCATCCTGCCCTTCACCACAAGGGCCAAAGTTCTGGTCCAGAAACTGTGGGACACAGACCGCGACTGGGATGACCCACACTTACCTGCCGATCTCCTGCAACCCTGGAGCACATGGGAAGAAGAGCTCCCACAGCCCCCAACAGTCAGCCTCTCACAGTGCTACTTCCTCCTGGGGCGGCCCGACTCCTCACTCCCTCCATTGGAGTACCCTGAATCCGAAATCCTCAGCCGGAGAAGATGGCGACACAGTCAGGTGTTAGCCGACCAGTTTTGGACCCACTTCCTGCATAACTACTTACCCTCCTTGCAGTCCAGGCAGAAATGGGTGAAGGACACAGAGAACCTCACTGTCGGCACGGTGGTGATGGTGATTGACCAGAGGCTACCTAGGGCGCTGTGGCCTGTAGGACGGGTCACGAAGACCATCAGGAGTGCCGACGGGAAGGTGCGGTCTGCAGAGGTGCAGGTGGACGATAGGACCTACACCAGACCAGTGGCCAAGCTTATTGAGTTACCAGCCATCCCAGAGGACGCCCCGACAACGACTCCGGAAGACAGTTGAGCCTTTCCATGAACTAATCCACACCGTGGATTAGGGTGCGGCTGTACAAAAGGCCCAAGGACTGGGCAGACATAAGGACTGTGGGGTGCTGTGCTGCTGTTCTGCTGTTCTGCAGCGGGACGCCTCTCAGTCAGACATAAAGGCTGTGGGGGGCTGCTCTGCTGTTCTGCAGCTGGATGCCTCAGACATGTCTAGACATGTCTGTCGATAGCCAGCATCCATATATACTAGTGGGCTTAGTGATTCCTTCAGTTCATGTGTGCGTCCCTGATCACAAGTAAGTGTTAAATATGTGCATGATGAGGACGCTTAGTTATTGTTGGTTAAGGCCTATACTAATGTTATAATTCTACCAGCTGTTTAGGAAGCAATTTACCAGTATGTTTATAGTGATAATCTAGCCTATTGGGTATAATCTATGTCGTTGATTATAGTATCTAGTATCTGTTTAGCACAGTTTATCCCTGTAACTAGTATAGGTAAAGCACTGCTTATCCCCATTGGTAGTTCCACTCGTGAGGTTTATGTTACTTGTAGCAACATTATATTGTATAGTATATAACAGACTGATTAATGAGTACTAGTAACGCTGATGTCTTTGTTTCCTCCCCATTTAGAACCACACACACTCTCACATACTCCCACCGTGTTATATATCGTATTTGCTTATCGCGTCCCGCTCTGAGCCTTATGATATACCCCTTATCGACTAAGATACCGCCTGTATCCCAACGAACAACTACATGCACCCACACCTGAATGGGGCCCCGCCCCTATGGAGGCGTAGCCTATATAACCATGACTCTGGTCACCAAACACTCTTTCCTCTATTTTCGTTCCATCGTATCGGCTGCGTGCACCATATGTAACTAGCAGGATGAAAAAGATCAGAGTCATAATGTTGAAAGCTTACCGGAGGTTGCTGGCCCCTGGCATCTTCGAAGCATGTTTTCGGCGACACGACGGGCCTATGTTGATGTTCCTCGTCTGATGACAGCAGATCAAGGTTCAGCTGTACAAGATTGGCTGTCGGGCCAGCTTGTACCCAGGTAGGCCCTGTGTCTTCAGGCATGGGTATTAGTGTTAGTAATGCTGGTTTGTTTTGTTACACAACCATGTTGTGTGTTGGCGCCGGGGGCAGGATGGTTTGTTGAACGTTCACTGCAGTGAACGGTTTCCAAACTGTCTTGGGCGTGCTGCTAAACATCTAATGCTATGCTACATGCTATCGCTAATACCACATGCTACCACTACTGCTACATACTAACTGCTACGCTGTTCTAATGTCTCCGCCGTGAGATGTTGTCACTTCTCCCTCCTCTTGCCCGGTTCATCAATGAAGGTCAGTCGGTGGCTGTTGTGGGGGTTTTTGCTGAGTCCTATTTACCTTTTTTCGGGTAAATGGTTTGACAACAGGGTAAGCCGTGGCTAGGTAGCCTAGCCAGGTATGTTACCTTGTGTTCCGGCGGGGTCTAGGGAACGGTGTCTGTCCCCATCTGGGGCCGATGCGTGAGCTCGGCGGTGTAGCAGTAGAGCTATATTACTGCAGGATGGGACTTAACGGCGGGTTATGGCTCAGCTGGCTAGTTCCTATCCACATTGGCGTCGGGTAGTGGGGCTATGGGTCCAGCCGACATGGTAAACATGTTGCGTGTCTGTGCGCAGGCGGTTGTTGATCTGGGTTCCACATCGCCTCACACTAGGCTGTAGTAGTATAGGGGCAGGGCCGCCTGGGAGAAATGTGAGGCCCCGTGCGAATTTAAACGCGAGGCCCCCCACCCCCTGAGGCGGCCCTGTGTAGTGGGCTATTGTTTCGTTCTGTCACTCTGCTATGAGAAGGTCTGTTTTGCTACAGCTTTCTCTCCTCTCAACCATTCATACTGACGGTCAATCGGTATACTGGGGGAGTAGTGCAGGGGGGGCTTTGTTTACCTTTTTTGGTAAATGGGCTAAGCTAGGGCTGGTGTGCTGTTGTGAATATTTTGAATGAAGGCGGGACTAGTTCGCTCTGGTCCGCCTCCCCTTAACATTGTGTATATGGGTTTGCTCATTCTACAGTATTTTGTGGTTTAGTTCTTTTATTCATTTAACCCTTTCATGGTGCACACCACAGTGGAAGTTGCTGTTTGCAACCACCACTGGTGCTCCGTGTTAACATCAGTCCTTTGTTTTTGACATATTGAAACAGTGCCCCGCCCGGCCGACGCCATGGGTGGGTCGGCCTGGCGAGTGGCTGGTGGGCTGTTAAAGCCTGTACCGCCACGGTATGGAATTGGCAGCGATTAGAACTGTGTTCGAATTGCCATTTTTTTCTATAAAAAAAAAAAAAAAAAAGGGTGTCTGGTGGCGGGGCCTTGAGGGCCAGCTGACGTCGACACATCGCGCGAGGTTGTTGACGTTATTAGCTTTGACCCAGCCGCAAGCTATAACCGCTCAGGGTTCCCCTCTCTGCAGGGGATTTTGGTCTTCTGCTGGAGTGCGGGCGGTATTGTCCTAGGCCCTACACCGCCTCACACCGCGCAGCCAGAAGAAGAGAGAGCACGGCCTCGTCAGCAGCGATGACGAGGCCCTCGACAGGCGGCCATGTTTTCCCCCGCCGGAGGTATCCTGGGCGTTGATTCGACAGGTGTCCACAAGGCCGACAGCCTTGGCGGCCAAGGGATCGGCCATGTAGGATGGGTTCGGCTTGAACAAACAAGCCGTCACCGTCCTGCCGCGAGCAGCCCGCTCTCCGATCACTCCCTTCCCCAACACCAGCGGAAAAAGTGGGCTCTGATTGTTTCCTTTGGCTGCGGGCCGCATGCCTTCATTGAAGCGGCCCCCCTTTCGCTTCTCATGGGGACAGGGGCTGACACCCAGTTGATGGCTGAGCCTGGGTCTGTCTGTGAGAATGTTGTGCTGTCAAGCGGCTCCCACACCATAAGCTGTGTTGGTTGAGCCTGGTGTTACGTCTGTCAACTTAAGTGTTGTCAGCAGGGGGGCTCGAAACCTTTTGAGGCACACAGTGCGGGCTTCCCCGGCCTTGCCTTCGCCAGGCCAGGTATCATGTTGGTGCCTCCCACTCCTGAAATATTGGCAGTGGTCGCAGGCACGCGTGATTTGGGGTGGTAGTAATATCACTGCAGGGCTACGGTGTGTAGGAACCCATGGGGTCCTTACACCTTGCATGTCCGGCTGCAGAACAACTCCTCAGCATGTTCTGGACGGGTGTTCAGTGGGGGGGCTTTTTTCATCGGAAGCCCCCCGTATCAGACCGGCCCTTTCTGTCGGGGTCCCCCCTTGGGTGCGATTGCCTCGTGGGTGGTGTCAGGGTCAGATGTCCCGACACGGAACGCGCTGCTCGCACGGTTCCAGGGTTGGCTACGCACAGCGGGGGGACCGGGCCAACTATCTACAGTTCCTGGCGGACCTGCGCCACGTGACGGCGGGTGCGTTGGGAGTGTCATCACATATGACTACGGCAGTACCATATGTCGAGGTGGATGGAGAGAACGCTGAGGCGGGGACTTGTGTTTACACAACCCCACCCGTTTTCAGGTTTGGTACAGACCCTATTGTCAGGGTCTCCAGCAGTGACAGCTCTGGTCAATGAGATCCAATCTCTGTGGACGAAGCAAGCCATCGTCATGGCGTTCTCCTCCCGGTGTTCTCTGCCTGAGAAGTCGGGAGGGAGGGGTGTAAGACCCAGGCTGGACCTGTCCCATGGGAAGGTTCAGCATTTTTTGGATCGTCTCCTACCTGTTGAACACTGTCAGGTGGGGGTCTGGTTCTCCTCCATAGACCTGTAGGATGCGTATGCGCATCTCCGATCTTCCATCCTAGGGCTTACCTACGCTTCCTTTGCAGGGTTAGCGTATGAGTACCAGAGGCTGCCGTTCGGTTTTCTCTGGCTCCCCGCATCTTCACCAAGTGCGTGGAGGCCGCACTGGGGCCTCTGCGTCGTCAGGGGTTACGGTGTGTTCTGCCCTGATGACGTTCTGGTCCTTCGCGGTCAAGGTGGATCGTCAGGTCTCATACCAGGCAGGTCTCTACCAGCCTGGGGTTGCTGTAAACTGGATGTAGAGTACTCCTCTTCCCAGTCAACGGTTGCAGGGCTATGGGCATCCCTCTCAGAGCGTGTTGTCAACACGCTCGGGAGGTTCTGTCCTAGGACGGTTACGGCGCTGTCTCACGTCGCGTTTTCACCGACGCCTCCCTCGCTGGTGACGCGTCGGGCCAACGCAGTAGGGGGCAGCTGGCAAACCATGCTGCCGGGTCTGCGTTCAATGTGTTGGTGTTGAAAGCGGTCCTTCTGGTCCACAAATGGTGTTGATCAGGACGGACGATACGACGTCAGTGTCGTGTATCGACAGACAGGGAGGAGTACGCTCCCCCTGTCTGCACCAGGCGGCGGGCGGCTGGCTAATGGCGTCCTCCATCTGCGCGGCCTGAGGGCTCCCCACATCCCCGGCAGGGAGAATGTGGGTGCAGGTGTACTGTCGCGGGGCGGTCCTCATCCTGACGGGTGAGGATTACGTCTGGACATAGCCAGGCAGGTCTGGGACCGATGCCGTGCCGCCAGGGATTCTTCCCCATACATCTGTTAGGTCAGTTGTTGGGACGGGTACGTTGAGGGGCGCAGGTTCTTGATCCTGATGGTGTTACCATCCGGAATGCGCATGCTCCCTCCACTGTCGCACTTACGCGGGCAGATGACGTATGTTCCAAGTGTGGTGTAAGGCGGGGGGCCGGGAATCAGTCTCCTGCCCCCTGGATGCTGTCCTTAGTTACCTCCAGTCTCTCCTTGATAGACTGTCGGCTTTGACGGTTAGGGTATATGCAGCAGCTATATCCTCCTATCATGAGGGGTTTGAGGGGATGTCTTGTTCAGCCACCCTCTTGTGAAGCGTTTCCTGCTTGGCGCTCGACGCGTTAAGCCGGTGCAACGCTCCTGGGCTCCGACTTGGGATCTTCAACTGGTCCTCGGTCGGTTGTGATCTTCAACTGGTCCTCGGTCGGTTGTCCTTGGCCCCGTTTGAGCCGCTCGAGCAGGCGCCGTTGGAACAGCTGTCCTTCAAGACCGCGTTCTTGCTGGCCGTCACCTCCGCTGACGCGTGGGTGTGCTTTGTGCTCTCTCGGTACGCCCAGAGTGCCTGTCTTTCGTTCCGATTGCGGTGCCACTCTGCGGCCTCATCCTGCCTTCGTGCCTGTAAATATCCAGAGTTCTTCGGCTCCAGGGATATTGTGGTTCAGGCGTTTCATCCGCCTCCTCACGGTGGTGAGTTAGATGCGGGCCTTCACCTGTCATGTCCGGTCCGTGCTTTGGGAATTGCCTCAGCCGTACTCAGGACCTCGGGGTCACCGTTCAGCTTTTTGTCTGTCACGGTGGTTCTCATGCCGGTAAGGCACTATCGAACAGCGCCTGTCCCATTGGTTGTGCGAGGGCATTGCCCTCTGCTACACGTTGGCTGGGCAGGATCCCCCTGGGGGCGTCAGGGCGCACTCCACTCGTGGGGTGGCTGCCTCTGCCGCTCTCCTGGGTGGGGCCTCGGTGGAGGACATCTGTGCTGCAGCTTCATGGTCCTCCCCGGGCCCCTTTGTAAGGTTTTACCTCATGGACATGACCGGGGGTTCTGTCTCCCAGGCAGTTCTGGGGTCTGTGGCCTTTCCTGCTTCCCGTCCTTTGGTAGGGTAGCAGGAGTGTATGGGTATGGGCCACAGTGTGTTGAGTCACACGTGGTTCCGCCTGTACGGTGTGTTAGATAGATAGATAGATAGATAGATAGATAGATAGATAGATAGATAGATAGATAGATAGATAGATAGATAGATAGATAGATAGATAGATAGATAGATAGATAGATAGATAGATAGATAGATAGATAGATAGATAGATAGATAGATAGATAGATAGATAGATAGATAGATAGATAGATAGATAGATAGATAGATAGATAGATAGATAGATAGATAGATAGATAGATAGATAGATAGATAGATAGATAGATAGATAGATAGATAGATAGATAGTATCTATAGTATAATGGATAGTGTATTTGTATGAGTGTGTACATGTGTACACACACAAGCACACACACACACACAAACACACACATAAACACACACACACATAAACGCATACACACACATACACATACACACACACACATACACACACACACACACACATACACACACATACACACTGTTACGGACCCTGTCCTTATGTATATATAGAGGGAGTAATGTATAATATCTGTAGTATATATAGGCATTTTTTTTTTTTTGTAACATATCCCAATCCCATTCTCAGGTGTCTCCCAGTTGCAGCATCAGCAGCCAGCTGGTTAATCAGCAACTCACCCCAGTGCAACGGAAGCTGAAGCTGATCTGCAATCAACATCCACTCTCCTTTTATATATCCCATTTTGTGCAGTGTTAGTTACAGTAGCTCTTTTGGCTCATTGTGGTGGTGGGTGTCTCTCTGTGTCTTTGGTGATAATTCTCTGTGTCGTTTGGTATAGAGCAGTGGCTCTTCAGAGGTAAAAGCTCTGGTTCTTAGGTATATAGAGCAGTGGCTCTTCAGAGGTAAAAGCTCTGGTTCTTAGGTATATAGAGCAGTGGCTCTTCAGAGGTAAAAGCTCTGGGCCCTCATTCATCAATGTGACGTGGAAAATGTTCTATTTCCACACGTAAGCACAGAATTTAGAATGAGTGCACGCACAAAATAAACGGGATTTACCACACGTGCGTACGCAGGTTCTACACACACCTTTCATGATAAATATCACCTTGGCCCTGCGCCGAGGCTCGTGCACACTTTCACGTATTTGCATACCAGAACCGCCCCGATTAACCATATATGGTAATGGACCACCCCCATGAAATGTGGAAAAGTGGACTAAGCCGAGGGTGTTGTACACTGTCGGATATTATATCTATTAACTTCCTAAAAGACCATTGCTGCCTGGACACCGCAAACACTAATAAAGACCATTAACCACTGTTTTGCCGTTGCCCGTTAGTGTCATTAATGCATGCTGGAATAAGAATGCCTTTCTTAATTTATTTTTAATATTAATAATTATTATAATACAATAAAAGACAGCTCCGTCTTTTAATACACATATATTGTACAGTAACGTCAAATAAATACTACAGTCCCCGCTGAAATAAAGGTTCTGCACGCACATACCAGCAGTGATCTACAGCATAAAAGATAGCCACTTTATAATACTATTCTGAGTAGATAATTCATCTGTATCGCAACAGAGTCACGGATCTGGTCGGGGCAGGTAGCATTATGTCGGGAAAATCCTTATGAAATAAACAAAAGTGAATTAAAGAATTTAAAAACAAAGTTTAGCATATTAAATCGTTTTATAAGCTTTCTGAGTAGATAATTCATCTGTATCGCAACAGAGTCACGGATCTGGTCGGGGCAGGTAGCATTATGTCGGGAAAATCTTTATGAAATAAACAAAAGTGAATTAAGGAATTTAAAACGAAGTTTAGCATATTAAATCGTTTTATAAGCTTATAGCTTTTTTCGTGCTGATTGGAGAAGGGTCCAGATGCAGAGCCGGAGAGCAACTCTCAGGGCCAAGATAGCACTTATACTATTTTGAGAGAGACAGCAGAGAGACAGACAGCAGAGAGACAGACAGACAGACAGACAGACACTGTTCCACAGTGTGTGTGTGTGTGTGTGTGTGTGTGTGTGTGTGTGTGTGTGTGTGTGTGTGTGTGTGTGTGTGTGTGTGTGTGTGTGTGTGTGTGTGTGTGTGTGTGTGTGTGTGTGTGTGTGTGTGTGTGTGTGTGTGTGTGTGTGTGTGTGTGTGTGTGTGTGTGTGTGTGTGTGTGTGTGTGTGTGTGTGTGTGCGTGCGTGCGTGCGTGCGTGTGTGTGACTACTAGTCTAATAGTAGAGACTCAGCCCCCCCCTCTGGACCACCTCCTAGTAGAGACTTCTCTAGGAAGAAGACGAAGATGAGGATTAAGGCAAGACACTGCAGGTGAATAGGCAAATATACTTTTTTTGTTGATTTTGAGATTTTGTTATATTTTGCTTCCTAAACATGACAATAAAACGTCAATAACACACATTTAGTTGTTCATTTTACTTCATTTTGCCTTATTGCATCCATAAATGTCCACATATTTAATGGAAAAGTGCCTCATTTGCATATATAAACATACATTTCAGAAAACTTGTCTCTACTAGGAGGTGGTCCAGAGGGGGGGGGGGGGGTCTCTACTGGGAGGTGGTCCAGAGGGGGGGGGGGGGGGTCTCTACTAGGAGACTAGTGGTCACACACACACACTGTGGAACAGTGTCTATCTGTCTGTCTGTCTGTCTCTCTGCTGTCTGTCTCTCCGGCTCTGCAGCTGGACCTTCTCAAATAAGCACGGAAAAGCTTTTAAGCTCATAGCTCCAATTTGGGTCCCAAATTGCGGTACAAATGAAGGAGGTGTCTCGGGTAGTGGACTCTAGTTAATATTATGTTCTCTCTGCAATTAGACTGCCCCTCATTCATTCATTCATCCCTATCTGATGCTATCTCTGAAAACAGTTCCTGCGAGCGCAGTCAGTGCACCCGATAACGCTATATATATAAACCTGCATTCATTCGGAGAGAAAGACCTAATATTCCACATGCTATTTAGGGTTTGACAATAATTACACTAATATCGCTATTTCACAATGAACTATAATGAATTACGGGGGTCATACAGAACACGCGCCAGTGTCTTTATTTCCGCATTGAAACGAATGCATGTACTGAGGAGCGCTTGTGCCGTAGTAACGATATTCTACCACTGGGCGTCAGCTAAGCATGCTCAGAGCTGTGCGTACACATAAGCACGAAGTCAAGTTCAAGTTGAAATTGATGAATCCCACTCTTTGCTTAGAAATGGTCGTACGCACAGCTTAAGCACATATCTGTGCGTAAGTCACGTTGGAGAATGAGGGCCCTGGTTCTTAGTTATATAGAGCAGTGGCTCTTCAGAGGTAAAAGCTCTGGTTATTATGTATATAGAGCAGTGGCTCTTCAGAGGTAAAAGCTCTGGTTCTTAGGTATATAGAGCAGTGGCACTTCAGAGGTAAAAGCTCTGGTTCTTAGGTACATTTGGTAGAGCTTGTGAAAGCTCTGGTTCACTTCATTGTGTTTTGGTGTTCTTTATAGTTTGCTGTACATTTCTGTATTAACCCTTTGTATATTTGTTTCCCTTGTGTCACCCAGCCTATGGTGATAATTTCTTGTGTATTAATCTTTTGTTTCGCACACAGGGACATTGAGGACAGGAAGATACCCTGGGTCTACATTTTTGCATCACGTAGGTGACCTGATGTTAGATACACCAGCTTTAGAGTGAGCACCACCACCTGTACTTTTGGGCGTAAAGGGGAGGGTGGGTTTTCGTTTCCTTTTACTATTTTATTTGGTGCAACTAGGTAGTCCTTCTTGCTCTCTGTGTTGTTGTGTTTTGGTTATTTTGTGAAATAAATACTATTATTTTGCCAATTGTTTCATGGTTTTGTGTCACTACACCCTCACCTAACGTGTCTGTGTTGTGTTGCATCCCCTTACTGGGGTGCGTAACACACACACACAAACAAACACGTAAGCACACAAACACACAGACATAAACACACACATAAACACACCCACACACACATACGCACACACACACAAACACATAAGCACACACACATATACATGCACACTTGTGTTGTGTCCCCTTACTGGGGTGCGTAACACACACACACACACAAACAAACACGTAAGCACACAAACACACACACATAAACACACACACCCAAACATACACATGCACACACATAAACACAGGCACACACACAAATGCATACACATACAAACACACAGGCACATACATAAACACACACACATAGGCACGCGCACACACACCCAAACATACACATACACACATAAACACATAACTACACAAACAAACGCATACACATAAAAACACAAACACACACACAAGCGCTTACCAGAAGGTCACCGGTTTGATCAGCAGAATTCTTCAATATATACCTCTGAAATGCTCTTGAGCAAGGCACTTAACGTCCAACTGCTCCAGTGGAGCTGCTCAGTGTCCAACAGTGTCAGACTGGTTGTACTGGGCAGCTCCTAGTGGTCAACAGTGTCAAGACTGTGGTTGTACTAGGCAGCTCCTAGTGGTCAACAGTGTCAGACTGGTTGTACTGGGCAGCTCCTAGTGGTCAACAGTGTCAAGACTGTGGTTGTACTGGGCAGCTCCTAGTGGTCAACAGTGTCAGACTGGTTGTACTGGGCAGCTCCTAGTGGTCAACAGTGTCAATACTGTGGTTGTACTGGGCAGCTCCTAGTGGTCAACAGTGTCAGACTAGTTGTACTGGGCAGCTCCTAGTGGTCAACAGTGTCAAGACTGTGGTTGTACTGGGCAGCTCCTAGTGGTCAACAGTGTCAAGACTGTGGTTGTACTGGGCAGCTCCTAGTGGTCAACAGTGTCAGACTGTGGTTGTACTGGGCAGCTCCTAGTGGTCAACAGTGTCAGACTGTGGTTGTACTGGGCAGCTCCTAGTGGTCAACAGTGTCAGACTGTGGTTGTACTGGGCAGCTCCTAGTGGTCAACAGTGTCAGACTGTGGTTGTACTGGGCAGCTCCTAGTGGTCAACAGTGTCAGACTGTGGTTGTACTGGGCAGCTCCTTGTGGTCAACAGTGTAGAGACTGTGGTTGTACTGGGCAGCTCCTAGTGGTCAACAGTGTCATACTGTGGTTGTACTGGGCAGCTCCTAGTGGTCAACAGTGTCAGACTGTGGTTGTACTGGGCAGCTCCTAGTGGTCAACAGTGTCATAGATAGCCACTACCTATCTACCTATAGCCACTACCTATCTACCTATAGCCACTACCTATCTACCTATATAACCCTATATTCCCCGGGTTCTATGTTCCCCGCTCCCGAAAAAAGGGTCCTATGTTCCTCGGGTCCTATATCAGCCATTCTCAAACAGTGGGCCAGTGAGCGCCATCGAGTGGGTCGCGGAGGCAGCCTAACCTACTGCCAAAATCAATGCTTAAATTTGTGTTAGTAGTCGCCGCAACGAACAGTAGAATTCCGCCGGCACGGAAACTAGATAAATGGAATTGAGAATGTTTCTGGAGAAAAGAGAATAATATTGTTGGCTAGGTGGTAGGCTATTGATTGCATGTGTGTGGTTCAAACGTTAAACTTCTATTCCTAAAAGAACACTAGCGAGGGTGTAGATGGTGTGTGAGGGGGTAGATGGTGCATATTTTCTGTATGAATGATATACAGGAACATAGGACCCGGGGAACATAGATACGCTCCCGCCACTAGCTATCTACCTATAGCCACTACCTATAGCCACTACCTATATACATATAGCCACTAGCTATCTAACTAGCCACTAGCATGCTAGTGAAATAGACGCACTTGACTGTAGTTAGCAATCTAACGTTAACGCTTTATGTTCCATTTGAGAGTGGTAACGTTAGTGAATAGCATGCTATGTATCTTGGCTTTGCTAACTACAGTCAAATGGGTCTATAGTGACTAGTAGCTGTAGTAACATTACAATCACTAAGAGGGTCTACGACCGCAGTACGCATGTGTTAAAAGCATCCTGACAGGTGCTTGGTTTTTCTTGGACTGCAAGGCATTCTGGGTGTGCACTCCAAACCAGGGCTTCTATCCTCTCCCGGAGCTGGTGACGTCAGGTGAGCTGAGCTGCTGAGCTAAGCTAGTTTAGGCTAGCGAATTCTCCTTTTCTAAAACTGTTGATTCGAAATCCGAAATATGAGAGAGAAAAATCAATATTAGAAGACCTTGTTCGAGGTAAAGAGGCCGTGGAGTACCACAGGCGAAGCAAGGGGGCGATCTTTTAATAACCCATTCATCTTCAGGAGACAGGAGGAGCTGGAATTATGACACACTTTAGAGGTGTACTGGGCATGGGTTACCGTGGGAACACACAGCGCCCTGAAGCGTAAACTGCCCCTCACCCCTCTGCCTTTATCCTCGAATCGCACCCTGGACAGACCTATATTCTTTCAAACTACCCCTGCAGGGGTTTGGGAAAAACTATTTTCTATCTTTCTTGGGTGTATTTAGCTTAGATCTGGTTTAAATGTAGGACAGAGCACTAGGTGGACACAATCTAGACCCACCTTCTATATGCACTGGGATCTTAATGAGAAGTAGAAACTGGGTCTCAATCACACTGGTTCAGGATGACTTTACTTCAGGATAAAGATGTAATGAGGACAAAAACATGATGACACACATCTTACATAACCAGTGGTGGAAGTGTTTTTACTCAAGTACCGTACTTAAGTACAATTCCGAGCTACTTGTACTTTACATGAGTATTTTCATTTCGGGGGAACTTTTACCCCACTACAGTTCAAAGTAAATATTGTACTTTTTACTCCACTACATGTATCTGAACCCACCAGTTACTAGTTACTTTGAAGAAAAATATTTTGCATAGAAAACATGGCAGAAATGTATGAATATACTGTATATACTTTCACATTTGAAGCCTCTCAACCATCAGAGCAGCATAACTGGATCGCATACCACTTTAACATAACCTTTAATCAGAGCAGCATAACTGGACCACATACCACTTTAACATAACCTTTAATCAGAGCAGCATAACTGGACCGCATACCACTTTAACATAACCTTTAATCAGAGCAGCATAACTGGACCACATACCACTTTAACATAACCTTTAATCAGAGCAGCATAACTGGACCGCATACCACTTTAACATAACCTTTAATCAGAGCAGCATAACTGGACCACATACCACTTTAACCTCTTTAGCCCAGATCACATCACATCATAAATCAATCTCTCTAGACTGTATGACTTTTTTTTCCACCAAATGTATCCAAGAGTAAAGACCCTAACCATGTCACAACAGCAGTCATGGTGTATATTTTCAGCAATACGTTTGTTTACCAATAGGTTAAAGTGTTATTAGTGAGATTTTAGTTCATGGAATGTCTTTATAATTTAGCGAAATATCCGCCCTTTTTTAATTAGCGTCGCTAAAAGTTTTGTAGTCATATGAGGAGAGGGCATCCCAAGCTCTCAATGAGCGTTGAGATTTAGAAAAACTACCTTTCCCAGCCGATTCCAGCTTCCTGCAAGCAAATTACTTCCTGATTATAATGATCTACCACAAAACTGAACGTTATGAAGGGCGTGGCTAGGTGGTCAATGGAGTAGCACGCGGTTTGTTTGAGCTCTCGTCGAGCTTCTGCTCTATTTTAATTTAATAAGCTTTCTACTTCACGAAACTTGGTGAATTTTACTCAGGAAACATTGATTAAACCAGTGGACAATGTTTTCAACGACAGATGGCGGCGAATCTACATAAATTCAAATACACCGGGCCGACCTCCAGTAGGCCCGACAAAGCCTTGACTACCAGTTCCAAGTCGCCGCTAACCACATCGCCGAAGATGCCTGGCGTGGACACCGCAGCCTTGAAGGCGGATATTCTCCTCACGCTAAAGTCGGACTTTGCAGCGGCGATAATATCAGAACTGAAAGAGGCACTTTCCAAAGAGTTCAACGGTATTAGAAAAGATCTGAAAGAGATGAAAGCGGAAATGCGAAGTTGCATTGCGGCATTACACGAGGATGTTGACAAAATGAGGGTTTCAATCAAGGACGTGAAAGACGGTCTTTCGACGTGGTCAGACGAGGTGGTAACGTTACAAACCACAGTCAAAGACTTAAAGATGGAGGGGCCGGTCTCAGGGGAAAGTGTGAGGACGTGGAAGGAAGAATGAGGAGGTGTAATGTAAGGATACTTGGAGTGGCTGAGACGGATGGCTCGAGTTCCACTGCGTCGGTCTCAAAACTACTGAAAGACGTGCTACAAATGGATAATGAAGTGCTGGTAGACCGCTCGCACAGAACACTGGGGCCGAAGAGGACAGACGGGAAGCCTCATGCTATCGTGGCTAAACTCCACTACTACCAGGACTGTGTCGAGGTGTTGAGCCGGGCGCGCGCTCAGGCTCCATTACAGGTCAACGGAATGACTATTGCAATCTTCCCCGACTATGCCACAAGCGTCGCGAAAGCCAGGGCTGCGTTTACGGAGGTAAGGAAGCTACTACGTGGTCGAGAGGACACCCGGTACGGCATTCTTTTTCCAGCCCGACTTCGCATCACGCACAAGGGAAAAGATAAAGAGTTCATCGATGCAAGTGAGGCAATGAGCTACGTCAGAAAGAACATTGTGCATGCAGCAGCGGGTGAGGTCGGGTAGGCTACCTTTCTTTTACCATTCTTTAGAAAAAAAAGATAAAGGATTCTTGAGATACTGTTTGCTCTGCACATCACTATAAACTTTTTCGATCAGAAAGGGGAGATACTCTGATATTTATGTGTTATATCTGTACCGTACAGATGTTGTGAATGATGTGCCATCTTGTCCCCAACGGGTTACTGCTTGCTAAAAGGCCACTGTAAAATCTGCTAATTAACAATCTAGTGTAATGATCCACCTACTCAGTTTGAAGAATTTACCACTGGTTGTTATTAAGCTATACAACACACTTAACACCCAGCAAATCTCTGATCCTATATCAACAGACCACATAGAAAGAGAGATGTATCGGTGTGTACGTGCTGCTTGTGTTATGCAGGTGATGTGAACAATGTATCATATTAACTTCAACAGGACAGTATATGTATAGAGGCTACTGTAATGTCTACTGTGTGATCATCTATGTGTAGCATCATCTGCCTAGCATTGAGAGGATGCCACTGGATACCATATATCAAGCTAAGTGACTCACCAATCTCCAGCAAATTCATTACCCTCTACTTATGATGTACAGGTGATGTGAACAGTGTATAATTTTGGCCCCAATAGGACAATGTGTGTATACACATACAGACATATAAATATGTACACACACGCTCACACCTACGATGACGCACATGCTCGCACACCTAATGGATGCACTATCTAGAGATTCTAGACGTACCACACACACGTAGGTGCATATTACGCGCATGCACAGACACACATGTAGACACACATACACGTTTACACATTATACAGATACGGGGGCATGGACCCACACACTCACACCTACACACCCATACGCTTACACCCTGGCTGTGTCCGATACATCCATGCACACACTAAGGCTGAGCCCGAACGTTCGAACGTTCGAACGTTCGTTCGTTACGTTGACATTCGGACTTTAATTAATAGGTTCGAACGTTCGGTGAAAAAAGAAAAAAAAGCAGGCGCGCGACGTTGAGGCGATGTGAAGCGGCGCGTCCCCCGAGTGCGCTCGGCTCAACCAGTGTGGTCTCTGCCGGGCTGTAGCTGGATACTATTGTCTCAACCAATGCAATAGAACCATTTTGATTGACAGGCGATTCTGCCAATTACGTCACACCGCTTGCACCCGCCTCTGCTGTTACCACCAATCGGCAAGCGTTTATATATTTTTTTACTTCCGGCAATACATTTATCTGCTTGCGAGACCGAGAAGCACAACAGAGTGTGAACAGACTCCGTAGCTCCCCGCTGAGGAAGGATCATTAATAAATGAATGAATGAATGAAGCGCGAGCTTCATGGCGGGAGGTGGTTGCGTTGTAAACAACTATGGCCGAGGGAGGACGGGCGGCAGGCGTGTTGGGAGCCCGGCGGCACCCCGCCGGTGTCTCTCTGTCGTCCCCCGTTCCTAGGTAGACGGTGGAAGGAGCTGAGGCGCGCGCCTCTCTCCTTCCCGTCGACCAAGAGTGAATACCTGTTATTGAATGTGTAACACTAACTATATAACGCTAATGCCACAAAACGAATGCATTTGTTTATCTAGCCTCTTACGTGACTGCGGTGTGCAAGGGCTATTGTTTATCATAAGTAGGAACTTTATGCAGTACTCAGTAGCTTGTTTATTTTCTTCTGAGTGCTTTGTTTAATTACATGTTTACATGAACAGCCACCACTGTAAACAACATGTTTTTTCACCAATAGATTATGCAATGCCGCCCTCCGTAGGATCTATAATAATAAAAAAAAAATAAAAAATTATATAAAAAAAAATTGTATAAAAAAAATTTTTTATTCAAAAATTTACAAAAAACGAACGTTCGAACGTTCGTTCGGTAACCCTGGCGAACGTTCGAACCCTAAAAACAGGGTTCGGGCTCAGCCTTAGCACACACATTCAGGTTCACGTGCACGCAACTGCACGAGCACTGAAGGGCATATGCCCAGGTACACACCCATTTATAGACGCATGGACACACGCACACTCCCACGCCTCTTCCAATTTATTCTATATCACCCAATCAGGCACCCTTTTTTGTGTTTAACGGGGCATGTTGGTTGCCCTTGTTCGGGAGTAAGGTGTTCTGCCCTATTTCGGGGCCTGCTTAATGTGAGGTTGTTAATGTTAATATATTATTGTTATGCTTACCGTTTACCATTGCCACCTATATTACCTTACCTGGTTGGGTGTATCCCACTGGGCAGCTGAAGACTTTATATAATACCAAGATCTGAGTAAAAACTTTTACTCTTACTTTTTTTTTTTTTTTTTTATTATTTTCTTTTACCTAAGGGGCTCAACGGGGGCCTGAGCGGCTGGCTCTATAGATAGAGAACCTCCAACACAAGCACATTATTTGTGGATTAGTTTCTGAAGGGTATTTTGGGCACCTTGTTTTTTATAGGTGTCAGGGGGGGGGGGTTACCGGACTTGTACATTCAACATGCTTAATTGATCAGACATCTGTTTTGCTTTTCACCTGCAGTTGTGCTGAGCTCTCTCTAGGTTCCAGATGCATGGCCTCTCTCATCTACTATGATCGACATGGGTGATACCATGGGGCTGGAAGGGTGCTCTGTCAATTTCGTGAGTTGGAATGTTAATTCACTCAACCACCCAGTAAAGCGTAAGAAGATACTTACACATTTAAAACAACTCAATGTAGACATAGCGTTTTTACAGGAGACACACTTAAAAACTGCGGACCATGCTTGACTGAGGGGGGGGGGGGGGGTGGGACAGATGTATCACTCCAACTTCCACACAACGGCCAGAGGAGCAGCCATTTTGATAGATAAAAACACGCCATTTACTATGTCAAGTGTAGAGGCCGACCCTGCAGGGCGCTATATTATAGTGGTGGGGAAACTGTATTCATTTCCGGTCATTCTGGCTAATATCTACGCACCAAACTGGGACAAGCCTTTGTTCTTCACCAGCCTTTTTTCTCGCCTACCGGATATTACCTCGCACCATCTCATCCTTGGCGGCGACATGAATTGTGCACTCTCCCCGGTGCTGGACCGTAGCTTGTCCAGGAAGGCCCCCCAGTCTAGCTCGGCTCGTGCAATCCGGCACTTTGTTAAATCATATGGGGTAGCTGACGTGTGGCGGTTTCGTAATCCTACATCCAGAGGATACTCCTTTTTTTCCCCGGTCCATAATACCTTCTCGCGCATAGACAGCTTTCTCCTGGATAAGAGACTCCTTCCCCTCGTAACCAAATGCGAATACGGAGCGATAGTTATCTCAGACCATGGTCCCTTAGTTATGAAAATGAATATCCCGAATACACGGCTCGGCCACCGCCAGTGGAGACTCAACCCGTTGCTTCTGTCGGAGGAAGCCTTCACAAACTTCATCACCTCGGAAATTACATTATTTCTCGACATTAATAAGACTCCGGGAATGTCTTCTTTAACCATTTGGGAATCACTGAAGGCGTACTTAAGGGGACAGTTGATTTCATATTGCGCCAACCAAAAGAAGATAAACACGGCACGCCTTAAGCAACTGACGGCCGAGATTTTGGAGCTAGATAGACTACATAGCCACTCGCCATCAACCGACACGTTGAAAAAACGTATATCGTTGCGAACTGAGTTTGACCTCCTGTCAACGCGACAGGCTGAGTACCTCATTACTAAAATGCGACAGGGGTACTATTAACATGGGGAGAAGGCCGGACGGATACTTGCCCATCAGCTGCGACAAAGAACTGCCAACCAGTCCATCCCCACTATCAACGACGAGCGGGGCTCAAAAGCCACTGACAACCTTAAAATGAATAAAAGCTTTAAAACTTTCTACCAATCGTTATACACCTCGGACTCGCAAGTGGGGCCCTCCACGCTAGACGATTTCTATAGGACCCTCCGCGTCCCGACAGTCGACCCAGAGAGGGCCGGAGATCTGGAGGAGGAACTTACGGTTGCAGAGATTACATCAGCGATTAGATCTATGCAGAGTGGCAAGTGCCCGGGGCCAGATGGCTACACAGACTTCTACAAAAAATTCTCAACCCAGCTGTCCCCGCTGCTGCTAGCCGTATTTGATGAATCATTCTCAACAAATTCTCTTCCTCCGACCATGCGCCAAGCGGTTATCTCCTTAATCCTTAAGAAAGACAAGAATCCACTGGAATGTGGCTCGTTCCGTCCAATTTCCCTCCTTAACGCCAATGTCAAGGTTCTCGCTAAGGTTCTGGCCCGTCGTCTGGAGGGGGTTCTCCCCTCGGTTATCTCGCCGGACCAAACAGGCTTCATCAAGAATCGGTACTCTTTCTTTAATATCAGACGCCTCCTAAATATCCTGTATAGCCCATCTCCACCCGGAACACCTGAGGTGGTCCTCTCCCTTGATGCGGAAAAAGCGTTTGATCGGGTGGAGTGGAACTATCTTTTTCACGCTCTGGAGAAGTTTGGGTTTGGGCCTAAACTCATAGCTTGGATTAAAATTCTATATACATCTCCAATGGCTGCCGTTCGCACCAACAACAATCTATCCACCTACTTTGAACTCCATAGGGGTACGAGACAGGGATGTCCTTTATCTCCACTCCTTTTTGCAATCGCAATGGAGCCCCTTGCACTGGCTCTGAGGCAGAACACCGATATCAAAGGGATCATGCACGCGGGCTCGGAGCATAAAGTCTCGCTCTACACGGACGACATGTTGTTGTATATATCACAACCCCAAACGAGTCTTCCTCGGTTGATGACCCTACTTGCGGACTTCGGCAAAATATCCGGATACAAAATCAACATTCAAAAAAGCGAGCTGATGCCCGTCTGCACCTCTGCGGATTGGATACCTCTGAGCACATTCCCGTTTAAAATTAGCCCTAAAAAGTTCAAGTACATGTGATATATCAAGAAATATCTACAGCAAGAATTCTGGGTCTCAACGAATCCAAAATGTCAATGTGGGTAGAAGTGGTGGAGAGAGTAAAAGCTAGCTTATAATGGTAGTGTCTGGTTAGGAGTGAGGGATAATGGAGGTACTATCCAAGGAGGGGTCCGGGAGGGGGGGGTTCGAGCTGGAGCATGTGTGTAGGGTTTTAGAAAATAGGTATTAGGGGTATGTCCTATATAAACATTTATATAATTGTTAATTTCGCTGGATATACACTGTATACGGTTAAAATGTTATAATAGACTTTTTTTTTTGTCTTGTTTCTGTACTTGCATGTAATTTTAACCACCTTGACTGTTAGTTTCATTATGCATTATGTGTTGAGTACTGACTTTTAATAATTTTTGTTTTGCAATAATAAAAAAAATATATAAAAAAAAAAAAAAAAAAGTTCAAGTACCTCAGGATATGGATCATGCATGAACATAAGGACCTATATATGGCTAACTATCAACCTTTACTGTCTGATCTGGCGAGAGATATTGAACGTTGGGACCCCCTGTCGCTATCCCTGGGTGGGAGAATCAACACAATGAAGATGAATGTATTGCCGAAATTTCTATATGTATTTCAGAGTCTTCCAGTCTTTCTGACTAAAACATTCTTCTCCAAGATAAACAACCAGATATCTTCCTTTATCTGGAACAAAAAACCGCCCCGGATCAAAAGATCTATGCTGCAGAGACCCCGCGTAACGGGTGGGATGGCGCTTCCAAACTTTATTTACTACTACTGGGCAGCAAACATAAGATTGTTACTATACTGGGTAAAGGGCGAGGATACAGCCCCCTGGTGGACAGTGCTGGAGAGAGCGTCGGTTAAATCCACCTCCCTATCTGCCTTGTTATGTGCTAAGCTCCCGTTCACAAAGCCCATATCTAGCTTTACCTCGAACCCAGTTGTCATCCATTCGATAAAAGTGTGGAACCAATTTAGAAGAACCTTTTCCCTCAGGGAACTATCACTGACTGCTCCGATCACAAGAAATCACATGTTTGTCCCATCAACGATGGATAAGGCCTTCGACAGTTGGGCTGGGAGTGGAGTGATTGCGCTGTCTGACCTCTATATAGACGGCAACTTTGCCTCCTTTGAACAGCTAGTACAGAAATACAAGATCCCTAGGTCACACTTCTATAGATACTTGCAACTCCGGAGCTTCGTAACTTCAAACTCGGACTGCTACCCAGTGTGTCCTCCTGCCTCCCTTTTAGACTCAATCTTGAACTGTAAACTGATCCAGAAACAGGCTATAAGCAGAATTTATGAACTACTTAATAGAAGCAACTCAACACCTTTAGATCTCCTCAGGGGCAGATGGGAGACTGACTTAGGTGAACCAATCACAGAGGTCACATGGGACAAGATAATACAGGGGATTTTCTCCTCTTCCATTTGCCTTAAACATGCGGTTATCCAATTTAAAATTGTACACCGACTGCATTGGTCTAAAGACAGGCTCTCTAAGATATATCCCGACATAGACCCTCTATGCGACCGCTGCAGACAGGCTCCAGCCACTCTGCTCCACATGTTCTGGACGTGCCCAAAGTTGCACACCTATTGGCAGACCATCTTTGACACCTTCTCTAAGATATTTGGAAAGGAAGTGGAGCCATCACCATATATTGCATTATTCGGAGTGGCCCCAACGGACATCCACTTTAGATGGTGGGAATCTAGAATGCTGGCCTTCTGTTCACTCTTGGCCAGAAGGCTAATACTGTTCAAATGGAAGGATCCAGGTTCACCTGTCTACCGCCACTGGATGAGAGAGGTCATGTATCATATTAAACTGGAGAAGATCAGGTATACTGTCAGAGGTTGTACCAAAAAATTCCACAATATTTGGGATCCTTTCCTAACTTTCTTTGAGGGTATGGAAGCGGATAATGTGACAGAGGCGATCTGACTGGCCTTCCTAGTCTCTCAGCTTGTTATTCTTTTATGTTCTTACTTTTCTTTTTCTCTATCTACAGAATACAAGAGATGCATATGTGACTGCGGTCTGGTGATTTAAAAGCTAAAAGGAAAAACAATGATTAATAAATGATTTAAGGTATTTTACAATGATTTTGTCTGGTATAGGGGTGGGGGAGGGGAGGAAGAGAGGGAGGGAGGGCATTACTTTACTTTTCTTTTCTTTTGGCCCATGTGGGACCGCCTGTAAAATAAATAAAAAAACTGAACGTTATTGGCATATATTGGAGCGCAGTTAGTGTGTGTGAACATTTAACAACAATCCCTGTTGCAATCCGATCCAAAATGGCGGAGCCATATCCATTATAAGAATGGAACTGTACATACAGTAGATTTCATTCTCGGTTCTTCCTGCACGCCTGGTGATACTAAATCCAAATTGAACTCTGGCATTGGAAAGATTCGATTTGGCCCGATCCATAGAAGTGCAAGTTGGCTATAATAAGGTAATTTATAGGCCTGATATTCTATATTCTATAATAATATTTCAAATAGCATGTGTCCGGATGGCAGAATTTAGTACTGTATCTACAAAACCTTCTGTTTAATCATCTTCCTTTTATTCATTTCCTTAAAGATTTTTTGTACATGTGATCTCAAGAAGGTGCTGAATGAGTTTTTCATGTCTGGTCATTTTTAGCATGGTGTTATTCACTGTCAAAGATGCAAAGAAAAATCATAATATATATAATTTGTTTTATCACAATTTACTCAAGCCTAGTAACAAAGACAATATTTCCGACAGTGGAAATACATTCCCTGAGATTCATAGATGTCCCTAGATACCAAGAACATGCAAATGAACCTTGTAGAAGTGGAGCAATCTTCCATTTACTTAGGTATGTATTTTTAGGCGGATTTTCAAAAAATAGGGCTTAACCAGAGCAGCATAACTGGACCACATACCACTTTAAAGGAAAACTCCAACATTTTGGGAAATTAGCTTATTTGCCATCTACCCTGGAGTTAGACAAGAAGATACATACCTTTTTCTTCTCTGTGCATGCAGTAGGAGTAGGAGGACGTTGGGAACTAGGCTAATGGAGGAACCTACTTCCAGTGACTGACGCTAAGCTAGGCTAACGGTGCACATCTTCCTACTCCTACTGCATGCCCAGAGAAGAAAAAGGGTATGTATCTTCTTGTCTAACTCCAGGGTAGATGGCAAATAAGCTAATTTTCCAAAATGTTGGAGTTTTCCTTTAACATAACGTTTAATCAGAGCAGCATAACTGAACCACATACCACTTTAACATAACGTTTAATCAGAGCAACATGACTGGATCACATACTACTTTAACATAACCTTTAATCAGAGCAACATAACTGGTCCACATACCACTTTAATATGACCTTTAATCAGAACAACATGACTGGATCACATACTACTTTAACATAACCTTTAATCAGAGCAGCATAACTTGACCACATACCACTTTAACATGACCTTCAGAGGTCAATGGGTCGAGGATTGAATGCTCCCTAGCACTGAAATACACAAACATCATGTAGAATGCATACTTTTACTTTTGATTTTTAGATTAGATTTAACTGGACTTTGAAGAAGTCTTTATTCATTGCACACATTGATAATGTTGTCATGCAGCGACACACAAATGTGATGGGCGGCACACACAGGAACACACACATACATTTTTTTTAAATGAAATTTTGTCTCTTGCACTTGACCCATCCCGTCGTCCTTTTCCCCAAGGGCAGTCGGGAGCAGATAAGGGCTGCGGCATGGGGCCGAGCCCAGGGACCAATCCGAGTGCTCCTGTCCGCCTTAGCGATCTGTTCTGCTTGTTTTTCCATTGGGTTTTTAATATTCTGGAGGGGAAACCCTTGCGAGCACGGGAAGAACATGCAAACTCCACACAGAAAGGCCCAGGAGATACCCCACCTGGGTACCTGGCAACGCAGTGACCTGGTCCCCAAGCGGGAATCGAACCCTGGACCTTCTAGCTGTGAGGCGACACCGTTAACCACTACAACACCGTGCCGCCTTAGATACTTAAGTACATTCAATAGCAAATACTTCCCTACTTTTACTTAAGTAGAATTTGAACATAGAACTGAAGTCTTGTCTGTGCGGCCCTCACTGCTTGATCAAGTAGGCTTTTCATTTAGAGTCCAGGGCCCTCATGCATCAACGTGTTCTACGCACAGATCTGTGCGTAACCCGTGCGTACGATCATTTCTAAGCAAAGAGTGGGATTCATCAATTTCGATTTGAACTTGACTTCGTGCTTACATCTACGCACATTTCAGACCTGGCGTACCTAGCTCCCAGTGGTAGAATATATTATTACAACAAGGAAATGAGCTTCTGTGCATAATAACACTGGATGTTCTGTATGAACCGTAGTTCATTATAGTTCATTGTAAGATAGCAACAGTAGTGTAATTATGGTCAAAACCCTATAAATAGCATTTGGAATAATAGATCTTTCTCTCAGAATGAATGCAGCATGTCATATATGTTACGATGAATTGAAAATGGGGGACCCTGATGTAAACAAGACGAAAGTCTTTCTCTGGTCTGCATCCCCTTAACAATTGTATGTATTGAGCTGTACTGTACTGTACCCATTCTGCAATCTGTTAATAAAGTTTTCATTCATTCATTCATTCATGGTTTATATAGCGTTATCGGAATATACGGGGTGTAGGCTACGGACTGACTGCGCTCCGCGTAGCTTGATTGATTGATTGATTGAAAAGTTTATTAACAGATTGCAGAATGGGTACAGTACAGTACAGCTCAGTACATACAATTGTTAATTGGGGATGCAGACCAACTTTCGTCTTGTTTACATCAGGGTCCCCCATTTTCAATTCATCATAAATTTTAAAGCTCAACTCGTTATTATTTTGCGCACAGACCGCCGAAACACGGGAACGTTTTGATTATATTTAAAAGGCTTTACGTTAAACGAAACAAGTGGAATTTCGAAGCTGTATGCAGAATAAGTCATATGAATATAGTGTTCTTCCCCCTTTTTACTGTACAAGAAAGAATAGAAAACGCATTGCAATGACACCATGCAGATAGTGGACAGACTATATGATGGGATTCAAGTTCATGTATTGAAAGGCAGGATACATCATACATGCAGTGAGATTCATTGTTCTATGCTCTCGTATTATATTGTTTATATAGGCTACCCAATACTGACATCAAAATAGATTGTAGTATGCCTCTAGAAATCATATGCAGCAGGTAGAAAATTGACGGGAGATCCATCGCGATTTGGAATAGAATTGAGGAGAACTTTAATCCGTGGGTATTAATCAAACAACACGGGAAAAGGCAGTCATATTCCAGCGCGGTCTTTATTAGCCGACAACAAAATAGATGCCTCTAAAAATCATATAGCCAATCGAACACAACTAATAAAGGCATTCATACAGCACGGTTATAATGACACACAACCAGCGCCAAACAGTGGTCAACGAACGGTCTTTATTAGTATTTTGAGCTGTCCAGGCAGAATTGCAGCAATGGTTTTAGGGAGCCGTTGATATCTGACATCACCGTTTACAAGTCCGCCTTTTATTTATCCCATAAATCATAATACGCGATAGTGTCTTCTTGGTTCGACAGCAGTGAATTCTCCGTGGAGTTTCTCGGAGTCCCGCTCGGGTCAGTCCATTATTTCACATCCCATGGGGGGTGTTTCCTCATTTTCATGACCATATATGGATAATCATGCACGAGCATTGACGGTAGAACAAAGTGGTATTCATCAACACGGAGGACCATAGAGCCTGCGTACGCACGTGTGATGAATGCCGACTTCCCTGTGCGTACGCTAGTTCTACATTCCGTGCTTACGTGTGGAAGTAGGTCAAGTTCAAAGTCCACGTTGATGCAAGAAGACACTATCGCGTATTGTGGGATAAATAAAAGGCGGATTTGTAAACGGTGATGTCAGATATCAACGGCTCCCTAAGACCATTGCTGCAATTCTGCCTGGACAGCTCAAAATACTAATAAAGACCGTTCGTTGACCACTGTTTGGTGTTGGTTGTGTGTCATTATAACCGTGCTTGTAATATGAATGCCTTTATTAGTTGTGTTCGATTGGCTATATGATTTTTAGATGCATCTATTTTGTTGTCGGCTAATAAAGACCGCGCTGGAATATGACTGCCTTTTCCCGTGTTGTTTGATTAATACCCCATGGATTAAAGTTCTCCTCAATTTTATTCCAAATCGCGATGGATCTCCCGTCAATTTTCTACCTGCTGCATATGATTTCTAGAGGCATACTACAATCTATTTTGATGTCAGTATTGGGTAGCCTATATAAACAATATAATACGAGAGCATATACAAGAACAATGAATCTCACTGCATGTATGATAGCCTGCCTTTCAATACATGAACTTGAATCCCATCATATACATAGTCTGTCCACTATAGTGTCATTGCAATGCGTTTTCTATTCTTTCTTATACAGTAAAAAGGGGGAAGAACACTATATTAATATGACTTGTATTCTGCTTACAGCTTCGAAGTTCCACTTGTTTCGTTTAACGTAAAGCCTTTTAAATATAATCAAAACGTTCCCGTGTTTCTGCGGTCTGCGCAGAATAATAACGAGTTGAGCTTTATGATTTATGATGAATTGAAAATGGGGGACCCTGATGTAAACAAGACGAAAGTTGGTCTGCATCCCCAATTAACAATTGTATGTACTGAGCTGTACTGTACTGTACCCATTCTGCAATCTGTTAATACACTTTTCAATCAATCAATCAATCAAGCTACGCGGAGCGCAGTCAGTCAGTAGCCTACTTATATATTCCGATAACGCTATATAAACCATGCTGCATTCATTCTGAGAGAAAGATCTATTATTCCAAATGCTATTTATAGGGTTTTGACCATAATTACACTACTGTTGCTATTTTACAATGAACTATAATGAACTACGGTTCGTACAGAACGTGCCAGTGTTATTATGCACAGAAGCTCATTTCCTTGTTGTAATAATATATTCTACCACTGGGCGCTAGGTACGCCAGGTCTGAAAAGTGCGTAGATGTACGCACAAAGTCAAGTTCAAGTTGAAGTTGATGAATCCCACTCTTTGCTTAGAAATGATCGTACGCACAGGGTAAGCACAGATCTGTGCGTAGAACACGTTGATGCATGAGGGCCCTGGGACCTTGGGTTTATAGTCAAATGTTGAAGTATTGTGACAGTGAGCAAAGTCTGAGGCCACGGTCACAGTGACTGGCTGAATGTGTTGCTGACAGAAATCATTTGAATGACCTTACTGAAGCATTAATGCATTCAGCCGTCTCCTGTGTTGCATTCATCCTACTTCTGCACTGACACGGAGGCGTGAGCTAAACCAGCTTGCTGCTGTGTTGTCATGATGAATTCATTGTATCTGTGAATCTAAGTTGCAAAGAAAATGTAATTGAGTCATTCCACCAATCCGGTCCGATTTGAGTCCCTCTGATGTTTTTTATGTCTTTTATCTAATCAGTTACCAAAATGTGCTTTGAAATGCTATTTATTTCAGTCGCAATGTCCTCTTTAATAAAGTGTAAAAACATTGCATGAATGTAATTTTTTTATTATGCATTATGTTGTTATTTCAGTTGACACCATGTATTTTGACATGTCCCTCGTGGCATTTCATGACAATTTATTTGGGATATGACCAAGAAAATGTGTAAAAAGTCCATACTTTTTTCCATGAACATACACATCCATCTGTGCTGTTAATGCTGGTAATGATTTATTTCAAAATAAATGAATAATTATTCATTAAAATAACATTATTCAGTCTGTCCCTCAGTAACCCTCAACGCCGTTACACTGAGCATTCTCCCCCCCACAAAAATAATGGTTCAATCCATAGAAGCATGTGAAACAGGAAGTGACAACTTTGAAGTCTTTTGGAAAACACAACACCAGGAACAGGCAAGTAGCTACCTCAAAAAATATAGCTAACTATTACTTGTGAATATGTTCTTTGTTATTAAAAAATGTTAGATGCTTTCTTAATATCATGCATGCCATGTGCTCTCCTGGTATTCACCACATGTGGAGTAGCAACCATTTTGTGCAAAAAATCACAACCCTGTTACACTCAACCCCGTTACGTTTGAATGTAACGTTTGAATGTAACAGGGTTGTGATATTGTAACAGGGTGTGAGGGTTCGCCTGTCCCTGGAACCTTTTTCCCTGTCTCCTCTCCTCAACAGCCCCCACCCTTGTGAGGATTTTTCTCCTCTACTCTTCACCAGCCCCCACCTTTGGACATTCTTGTACTCTTGGCGTTTGTATTGTCTCCCGTGTGTTTTGACGTTGTTTTGTCTTTAGTCTCGTTCCCTTTGTAATTGTTTTATTTGTCCCTTGTATGGTGTTCTCTCTGTAATTGTAATTTTGATTCTAGTCTAGTTTATTCCCCAGTGTGTGTTTGGCCTTTTGTTTTTCCTTACCCCTGTGTGTAAGTTCAGCTTTCCCCATCAGCGTTCCCAATTACCCTCTTGTGTCAATCAGTGTGTGTATATCTGCCTCGTTTGCCATTCTCTCTTTGTCGGTTCATTGTTTGGATTCCCTACTAGTGTTTGCTGTCTAGTTCCTCTGTTCCTCTGTTCCTGTGATCCTGTTACTCCTTCCAGTATATTTTGTAGTAAGTGTTCCTAGTGTTTATTTTGTTTGTTCCTCCCTTCGTTGTTTTTCGTGGAATGTTCATTTTGTTTGTTAGGGTTTTAATTTGTAGTCAGTTGTTCATGTTTTTCCTAGCCTGCCTTGCAGTGTTTTGTTTGTGCCTTTTGGACTTGCTCTCTTTATGAGTTTATTATTTGTTTTTCGTATTCAGCCCTCTGCCAGTTCTTTAGCTGTGCTATTCTTTGTTTTTGTATTTTTGCTGCTGCCTTTGGACGTATTTTTGTAAATATCTTTGCTGCTGCCTTTGGACGTATTTTTGTAAATATCTTTGTTGCTGCCCTCTGTTTAAATTGGATTATTTTGTTACACTTCACCCCTGGCTCGAAGTGTTCAAGATTAAAGGAGCAGTGCTCACTTTTGACAATCCATATCTACCTCTCCCTCGTATCTGTTTGCGCTTGGGCCATCTGCCAACACATCCGTAACAGATTTTGAAGTTATACAATAATAGTTCAATTAATTATTGAGGTTTTTCAACATGCTTATGCCACATACATATTAATTGTAATGTGCATGTTGCTGTGTGTGTGTGCTCACATGTTACCCTAGACTCAACCCTGTTACAGCTACATGTTTATTAATTATTTCTTTAAGTTTATGAAAAACAAATTCAACTTTTGAATAATTGTCTGAAACGTTTAGAGCAAACATAACAATATCTATTTTAGTTCAAAATCTGAGGTCAAATCACATTTCTGATGAAAAAGCTTGCGGCCGCTGTCAAAAAAAGTCAAATTTCAGGGTTCAGAATAGCAAAAGTGTAGGATTTTACGTAATTTTTAGACGAGCAATTATAGAAATGGTGTGAAGGACATCTAATTATTATAGAAATGTTGACTTTAGCACAAATACATGTTTTAATCTTATTCAGAGAGCTTCCAGAGTGTCCGTAACGGGGTTGAAGAATAATGGTGTCCATATCATACAATAATGACCAAAAATAATAGAGATTTCATGCCTGAGATGGGAAAATATATTTTTCTGGAAGTTAAATATGTCATTCATCTTGAGGGGTGTTCAGAAAAGTAATACCTCTTGGTAAAAAAAAATCCCAAAGTCCAAATCGGACTGGATTGGTGGAATGACTCAAATATAAATATATATATATATGCACTAAAGTCAAAGTTCCAACAAGCAGCAAGGTTCTAGGCTGGATGTTGACGTTGATTGTTGTAGTTTATGTTGAATTTCTATCACAGGGATAATAACCCAAATTACAAGTGGTCAATAATCACTTCTGACCTGTTTCTGTTAGAGATATGAGCTCAATAATCACTCCTGACCTGTTTCCCTTAGAGATATGAGATCAATAATCACTCCTGACCTGTTTCCCTTAGAGATATGAGATCAATAATCACTCCTGATCTGTTTCCCTTAGAGATGAGATCAATAATCACTCCTGACCTGTTTCCCTTAGAGATATGAGATCAATAATCACCCCGACCTGTTTCCCTTAGATATGAGATCAATAATTACCCCTGACTTGTTTACGTTAGAGATATGAGATCAATAATCACCCCTGACTTGTTTCCCTTAGAGATATGAGATCAATAATCACCCCTGACCTGTTTCCCTTAGAGATATGAGATCAATAATCGCTTCTGACCTGTTTCTGTTAGAGATATGAGATCAATAATCACTCCTGACCTGTTTCCCTTAGAGATATGATATCAATAATCACCCCTGACCTGTTTCCCTTAGAGATATGATATCAATTATCACTTCTGACCTGTTTCCCTTAGAGATATGAGATCAATAATCACCCCAGACCTGTTTCCCTTAGATATATGAAATCAATAATCACTCCTGACCTGTTTCCCTTAGAGATGAGATCAATAATCACTCCTGACCTGTTTCCCTTAGAGATATGAGATCAATAATCACCCCTGACCTGTTTCCCTTAGAGATATGAGATCAATAATCACCCCTGACCTGTTTCCCTTAGATATATGAAATCAATAATCACTCCTGACCTGTTTCCCTTAGAGATATGAGATCAATAATCACCCCTGACCTGTTTCCCTTAGAGATATGCCATCCGCATGTTACCTCACATACATCCGCATGTTAGACTCTGCATGTACTTTGCAACAATACAACAGGCAGTACTGTAATCCGTGTGACTGTGGCGTGGGGTGTGTTTCAGAGAAGACAGTAAGACACAAGAACAGACAGTCAGCGTTTGGTTCTGGTTATTTATTTATTTATTGGCTTCTATGTTAAAACAATGACACAAGCGCGACCAACTCTAACTCGCTGTCCCAGTACTCTGGGACTATTGACGGAATATTGAGCCACGCGCCTTAGAATAGAGAGCCAAGCATCTGGTGGATTAATTCATCATCCCTGGCACAATGGGAACAGCTTCACTGGGACTCAAAGTCACTGGAGAGATTTCAATGAACAGCAAGGTCCCAGTGTTCTGTTAATGTAATACTGGAATACAATGGGAACAGACAACAGGGTTGGGGATGGCTATATGTCAGAATAATAATATTAATAATACTGACTTCATACAATAGGCATTCTACTCAGAGTCTAGCGAAGAGCATAACGACAGGGCAAGTATTTATCAAGCAATTCAGAGTGTCAGTGTCAGCTGTTGTGAAGGGCTTTCTGTTTGAAGGTTAAATTCTGTCAGATTCTGGGATCAGTAAAGGTACAGGTTCATGTGTTTGTTGTAGCTCCATACAGCTGGCATTTCATTAGTTCTGATTCTGATTACACAACACATGTGACTAACCCTAACTCTGCATGAGGTCAAACCAAGCTGACCTTGTGACCTTCAGATCCTGCATGAGGTCAAACCAAGCTGACCTTGTTATTTGTAACCTGTTCTACTGGTTCTACCGGCTAAGGACATGGTCTCACATTATCACGACTCCGTATCCTAAAACCCCATTGAAATGTTGTGACAATGCACTTCTGGTGTGAAGAAATGTTGCCTCGCTCACTAGGTCAAAGTTCAAATGAGTTCACCATTGACCTGTGGAATCGCTGACACACCTACATGATCAACCGATGTAGGATCAGCTGAGAGGGTCTGGGCTGATGAGCAGTCAATGAAATCGAACCGGGAACCTTCATATTACCAGACGACCCGCTCTACCTCCTGAGCCACCGTCACCCTAGTGACCTTTCACCTTTATGTGGGGCAAACATACTTTATTATGAACATGGAGGATCATGAGACATCATCAGAAATATGTTGACATGCTGGGATTCCTAAAAGTCAAAAGAAATAGAATAAACTGTCCGAATCTGCTGCCTTGGATCCGATTGGCCCTGACTTGACCCTAGCTTGGATCTGATTGGCCCTGACTTGACCCTAGCGCACCTGAACGCGGTCACCTTCGTCACATGATACATATAAGACTTCATGAGTTGACAAGGACCAATGGTATGGAACAGATGCAGGATCAGTATTACCTCTCAGATAATACTACATGGGAATGGAAAGGGATCTCTTACTGACTTTGGGTCAGTAAACTGAAGAGGTTGATAAATACAGCCACTGTGATACTTTTACAACTTTCATCTACTATCCTGATTCTTACATTTTCATGACACATCATCAAATAAAAAAAGAAATACATGAGATTATTGAGTTGTTAAAATGTTAACAGACAAACACAATAGGACCAGATGAAGTAAATAACAGGTATAACAATTGAAAAGAAAGATTATTAAAATATCTATTCGATTTCACTTACCATATAACATTACACCGAGCAGCTCCAAATAATCTAAACCAGGAAAATTAAATAACTTAACATTTTCTCCAGACGTGGAAATTTACATTATTTACATTCAACTGTTTAAATTAACACTTTGTTGTCGTTGATTGGTGGCTCCTTTTGTTTCCTGTTCAGTTCAAAGTGTCTGTTGTCATAAAGCTGTTGTTCTTTAGCCAATCACATCCCGGGATGCACAGACACATGGTATATCCCAGCAAATCAGAGCACAGTAAGGCTTCCTTCAAGCAAAGTCCCAGCCAATCATCTGCCTTCCCACTGGTAATCAGTTTTAGTTTTCAAGAGTGTTCCAATGGCTTTGGAGCGTGGCAGAGGTCAACCACTTCCCATGGAAATAAAAATAAATAAAAAATATATATAGAATGTATATTTATAAAAAGAAACAAAAGGGCAAAAAGTCACCTGTGGGTATTTTGATTTTGTCAAGCTGCAGTGTACGAAAAAAGCAAACTTTTTCCAGGGTTTTCGTTTTTTTTCCTTATATTCCTGTTTTTGTGATTTTTGCGATACTGAAAGTTTTTTTTGTAGGAAAAAAGACAGAAGTTTACAGCAAATGTACAGTTTATAGCAGGTAAACAAAATTGTAAAAGTGCTTTTATTTTTAAAGACTTTTTTTTCTTGTTTCCAGTGTTTTAGAAAGAAGTAGCAGGCACTTAGATCCATCTCTATGGCGATGCAGTCACTTTTGGCCAATCCCTATAGGCTCAAAATTGGAAGGTCGGGTTCGTGAGTTTTGCTGATGTAAAAACAGCCGCGCGTGCCGACCTGGGACCAGTGTCCTAGAACTAAGAACAAAGCTTTTTTTCCCCAGGTAAAGTCACATTTAGCTGAAGTAAAAAAAACTAGATACATACACAGAGGCAGCGCTAGGCAGGAAAAACTAGCTAGCAGAGTACGCACTTGCCCCCCTGCTAGTAAATTGTCATCCAATGTACAGTAAGTATATAGTCATTGGTAAACACATTCTAAACATGTATTTAGTATTTCTGTCAGCCTGTCATGATGTTTGCCATTTTTGGCACATTTGGCTGTTAAAGGTTGCGATACACTGGTGGACTTTTTGGGCAACAATCGTTGGGAATTGTTGGATAAGAGGACGACAGCAACCTCTTGTTGTCCACATAAATTCTGTCATATATATATTTGTTTTGTCCATCACACATTTCCTGTTGGAAAACACATGATGTATCCACAAGTTGTCCTATATCTGAGCTCTTAGCTGTCAACAGATGGCCAGAATGAATAACTGTGTGATGCTAACAGGCATAAAGAGAGACTGGTAGCAACATTAGCCTGTTAGCTGTCAACGACTGTAGAATAGTCAGAATTAATAACTGTGTGATGCTAACAGCTAACAGGCATATAGAGAGACTGGTAGCAACATTAGCCTGTTAGCTGTCAACGACTGTAGAATAGTCAGAATTAATAACTGTGTGATGCTAACAGCTAACAGGCATATAGAGAGACTGGTAGCAACATTAGCCTGTTAGCTGTCAACAGACTGTAGACTAGTCGGAATTAATAACTGTGTGATGCTAACAGCTAACAGGCATACAGAGAGACTGGTAGCAACAGTAGCCTGTTAGCTGTCAACAGACTGTAGAATAGTTAGAATTAATAACTTTGTGATGCTAACAGGCATAGAGAGAGACTGGTAGCCTAGTTGTCAACAGCCTGTTAGCTGTCGACAGCCTGTAGAATGGTCAGAATTAATACTGTTGTGGTTCTGATGAGAGTCCAGTGACTGATTGTGTGACCAGTCATATGCCTTCCATAGTTCTAGAAAGATCATAATGCTTCCAGTGCTGGTCCCAGCAGCAGTGACATCATTGTCCTGTCCTCTTCTTATATGTTATGGTTATGTTGGTTAATACTGTGAGTGATCATTCCATCCAGGTGTAGGTGTGTTTCTGCTCAGTGTTCTTGGTGTTCGATTTAAAACCCTCTGACTGGTCTGTGGACAGTTTCATGTTCTGCAGTATGACAACAACATGGTATTTTCCTTGTTTCCACTAGCCCCACTGGATCTATACCAGTGTAGTACCTTATCGTCTGTGGTTTAGAATGAGCCCTATTCCTAGGCTGTAGTTTGTAAAGGTTTAGAATGAGCCCTATTCCTAGGATGTAGTTTGTAAAGGTTTAGAATGAGCCCTATTCCTATGATGTAGTTTGTAAAGGTTTAGAATGAGCCCTATTCCTATGATGTAGTTTGTAATGGTTTAGAATGAGCCCTATGCCTAGGCTGTAGTTTGTAAAGGTTTAGAATGAGCCCTATTCCTAGACTGTAGTTTGTAAAGGTTTAGTCCCTGTCATTCCTAGGCAATCGTTTGTAAAAGTTTAGAATGTAGTTTGTAACAGTTTAGAATGGGTCATTCCTAGCCTATGGTTTGTAACGGTTTAGAATGGGTCATTCCTAGGTTATGGTTTGTAACAGTTAAGAATGGGTCATTCCAAGGCTATGATTTGGAAAGGGTGTGTTTTCTGTTGTTTGGGGGTAATTCCTGAATTAGTTTGGTGAGTGTAGATGCATGCAGATCAGGGAATATATATAAACAGTACCAGACCAAACTATTTGGCCTTGGAGTTCGGCCTTTCCAGTCTTCAGTGGCAACCATGTTAGTCCCATGGTCCTGCTCCATGGCCATTGCTAAGCCATTGATCAACCTTTAGAATGTTGGTCATCACCATGGTTGGTGACGTTATAATTCTATACCAGTTGATCTTTAGAATGTTGGTCACCGTGGTGATGTTATGACTCTATACCAGTTCATCTTCAGAATGTTGGTCACCATGGTGATGTTATGGAGGACATCTACAGACAACAGTTCTTAGTTCTAGAGAAGAGGCAGCAACATGGTGTCCATAGTCCAACCTGGACAAACTGTCTACGTACTGTATGGCTCTGGTCAACACTGCTTAGTTCTATAGAAGAGGCAACAACATTGGTTCCACAGCACCACCTGAATAACTAGCCCAGTCCACACACACAATGTGATGAACCCAATGGACGACTTCCGTCACACCTTTCAAACGTTTAGGAGCTCAGTAGACTTATAGAAGGATGTGACTGTGGCTGTGTGCTGCCTACAAGACAGATACACCAGTTCCAGGCTGAGTAAGGCCAGGCCAGGTGAAACCAGGATAGTCCAGACCAAAGCCAGGCCAGGCCAGGTGAAACCAGGATAGTCCAGACCAAAGCCAGGCCAGGCCAGGTGAAACCAGGATAGTCCAGACCAAAGCCAGGCCAGGCCAGGTGAAACCAGGATAGTCCAGACCAAAGCCAGGCCAGGCCAAGTGAAACCAGGATAGTCCAGACCAAAGCCAGGCCAGGTGAAACCAGGTTAGTCCAGAACAAAGCCAGGCCAGGTGAAACCAGGATAGTCCAGACCAAAGCCAGGCCAGGCCAAGTGAAACCAGGATAGTCCAGACCAAAGCCAGGCCAGGTGAAACCAGGATAGTCCAGACCAAAGCCAGGCCAGGCCAAGTGAAACCAGGATAGTCCAGACCAAAGCCAGGCCAGGCCAGGTGAAACCAGGATAGTCCAGACCAAAGCCAGGCCAGGCCAGGTGAAACCAGGTTAGTCCAGAACAAAGCCAGGCCAGGCCAAGTGAAACCAGGATAGTCCAGACCAAAGCCAGGCCAGGTGAAACCAGGATAGTCCAGAACAAAGCCAGGCCAGGCCAAGTGAAACCAGGATAGTCCAGACCAAAGCCAGGCCAGGTGAAACCAGGATAGTCCAGAACAAAGCCAGGCCAGGCCAAGTGAAACCAGGATAGTCCAGACCAAAGCCAGGCCAGGCCAAGTGAAACCAGGTTAGTCCAGAACAAAGCCAGGCCAGGTGAAACCAGGATAGTCCAGAACAAAGCCAGGCCAGGCCAAGTGAAACCAGGATAGTCCAGACCAAAGCCAGGCCAGGCCAAGTGAAACCAGGTTAGTCCAGAACAAAGCCAGGCCAGGTGAAACCAGGATAGTCCAGAACAAAGCCAGGCCAGGTTATGTGACGCTGTATCCAGAGACAGAACAGAGCCAGGCCAGGTTATGTGACGCTGTATCCAGAGACAGTTTGAACCTGGACCAGACAGTGATTATGACCAATGTTTATACTGGATATCAGAAGGTTCACATATTAGACAATTTAGCAAGAGTTAAGAGCAGGGCTGAGTCTCCTGGGACCGGTTTCTTGGTTCTGGTGGGCTCTTGGGGGGTAGAATTGGGTAGAATTATGTCCTGGAACATCTGTTAGACCCTCGTCCCTGCAGTGCAAAGGAGTTCCTCAAAACATCCCTAGTCCCTGGGGAAGGTTTCCTGCGGTCAGAATGTGGCTATAGTCCTAGTACGTGATCCAGAGAGAGTTCTGGTCCCGGCACTTGGTCCAGAGAGTTCTGGTGCCTGGTGCTTGGTCCAGAGAGAGTCCATGTGTTAACAGGGAAAGGGGATTGTTCTGCTATCTCAACTCAACCTGCATCCAGACCAGGCTAGTCAGGTGATATCCAGGCTATTTAAGTAACTTCTACAGCAATGTGTCCCATCGCCCGGTCAAATGTAATATAGTCTAGTTTGTTCCATTCCATCCCATTCAATTATAATACTGTTCATTCCAGTTAGGTCCGGTCCAGTCTGGTCTAGTGTGATTCTAGTCTAAACCCAATCCAGTCAATTGCGCTTCACTCGGTTTCACTTCGATTAAATACAATTCTAAACTCGTCCAGCAAAGTCGTCGCAAAGTCGTCACACAGTCTTCCCTTTTGTCCCAGTATGTCCAGGGAACCTGGCCTGGTCTTCGTCAGGACGAATGCCGTCCCCTGAGTGTCTTTCATGTCCAAAGTCAGACAAATTGTATTCCCTGCCAATCCAATCCAAACTATTCCCATCCAATTTATTAATTATTAAGTTCCATTCCAAGCCATTGTGTAAGTCCAGTCCGGTCAGATCTATTCCATCTTTATCCCAGTATGTCCAAATAGATGGGCGTGGCTTATCCTAGTATGTCCAGTTAGATGGGCGTGGCCTATCCCAGTATGTCCAGGTAGATGGGCGTGGCCTAGCCCAGTATGTCCAGGTAGATGGGCGTGGCCTAGCCCAGTATGTCCAGGTAGATGGGCGTGGCCTAACCCAGTATGTCCAGGTAGATGGGCGTGGCCTAGCCCAGTATGTCCAGGTAGATGGGCGTGGCCTAACCCAGTATGTCCAGGTAGATGGGCGTGGCCTTCATCATGGTGAACAGGATCTTCTGAATCTCCTTCACGTTGAGGCGTTGCTGTGGTTCCCTCTGCCAGCAGCCCAGCATCATGTCGTACACCTCCTTAGGACACACCCTGGGGCGTTCGAGCACACGGCCCTGTGTGATACACTCTATCACCTGGAGAGAGAGAGAGAGAGAGAGAGAGAGAGAGAGAGAGAGAGATAGACAGAGAGGGAGGGAGAGAGGAAGAGAGAGAGTCATACACCTCCTTAGGACACACCCTGGGGCGTTCAAGCACCCGGCCCTGTGTTATACACTGTAGCCCCTTTCACACCGGCAGGGCTCCGGTTCAAGCTCCGGCTTCGTTCTGGAGCCTCTGAACCTTGGTGCTCTCTGACGAACCAGCCCGCGTTTACACCTATTTAAGGAGAACCAACGTTCCACCGCCCTCCGTCATCAAAAGGAGGGCGTTACTCAGGCGGAGGTAAACACAACCATATGAACACGAGAGTGGCTAAATGTGCCGTATATATAAAACAGCTTCAGAGGTTTGGCATTGCACCATGCAATTAAAAAAATAAAATGTCTGGTCTGAGTTGAGTGGGGATGGGGGAGGGGTTGCTACTGCTGGCCACACCTCAGTCTCTGCTAAGAGAGGTCTGGAAGCATCTACTGCTGGCCACACCTCAGGCTCTGAGAGAGAGGTCTGGAGGCGTCTACTGCTGGCCACACCTCAGGCTCTGAGAGAGAGGTCTGGAGGCGTCTACTGCTGGCCACACCTCAGGCTCTGCTAAGAGAGGTCTGGACACACTCACACTATATTAAATGACTAAACTCCAACCATCACATCAGACCAAAACAAACTATTTAAATAATGTTTTATTTTTGTGTCTAGAGGTTGCGGTTTGACGGAATTACAGACTCTACCTTTAACCTCTAACCTAGCCCACTTCCTTGTTGACCAGCTAGAACCAGGGCTGTTAACCTTTGACAGATTTCACCTAGAATGAGATTATCTTACCCCACACCAGGGCTGTTGACCTCTTGACCCTTGCCCTTTAACCTATAGCCCACCTCATTGTTGGCCAGCTGGAACCATGGCTGCTTCCCGTAGGTGAAGATCTCCCAGAGGATGACTCCAAAGCTCCAGACGTCGCTCTCCGTGGTGAACTTCCTGTACATGATGCTCTCTGGGGGCATCCAGCGGATAGGCAGCATGGTGTGACCTCCCACCTGTACATAGAAACACATATATACACATATATATATAAACACATATATAACCCAGCCGCATAGTGTAACCTCCTACCTCAGGGTGGGGGGTAACAGGATGGGGGGTAACAGGATGGGGGGTAACATGGTGGAGGTAACAGGGTGGAGGTAACAGGGTGGAGGCAACAGGGTGGGGGGTAACAGGGTGGTAACATGGTGGGGGTAACAGGGTGGGGGTAACAGGGTGTGGGGGGTAACAGGGTGGTAACAGGGTGGGGGTAACAGGGTGGATGTAACAAGGTGGGAGGTAACAGGTTGGGGGGTAACATGGTGGAGGATAACAGGGTGGAGATAACAGGGTGGGGGGTAACATGTTGGGGGGGTAACAGGGTGGAGGTAACAGGGTAGAGGTAACAGGGCGGGGGGTAACAGGGTGGTGGGGTAACAAGGTGGGGGGTAACATGGTGGGGGGTAACAGGGTGGGGTGTAACAGGGCGGGGTGTAACAGGGTGGAGGTAATAGGGTGGAGCTAACAGGGTGGGTAACAGGGTGGAGGTAACATGTTGGGGAGTAACAGGGTGGGGGGTAACAGGGTAGAGTTGGGGAGTAACATGGTGGGGGGTAACAGGGTGGGGGTAACAGGGCGGGGTGTAACAGGGTGGAGGTAATAGGGTGGAGCTAACAGGGTGGGTAACAGGGTGGAGGTAACATGTTGGGGAGTAACAGGGTGGGGGGTAACAGGGTAGAGTTGGGGAGTAACATGGTGGGGGGTAACAGGGTGGAGGTAACATGTTGGGGAGTAACAGGGTGGGGGGGTAACTGGGTAGAGTTGGGGAGTAACAGGGTGGCGGCATTCAAAGTGTTAAAGGACAACCTTGGCAGCAGGAGCGTGGACTGGGGCATTTAGTTTAATTCCAAACCCAATTCAAAACAATCCAGGACCATCCATAAATGATCCTATTAGAGCATTAGAGCATTCAAAGGCTTTGTCTGCATCTAAGGATAAGATGGCACAGGGTGAAACAATGTCCATAGACACATGTATGACATGCAAATAGATGATACATTATTGTCAGGTGACAAATGTGTCTTGATAAATCCTATGTGGGCATGATGGACTCAATTATTCATCTGTGATTCCATACGATCACTATGATAAAGATAACGTTTTTTAAGGACCCCCTCGAAAACGAGATAGCATATCTCAAGGGGTTTATCCTTCTAATACATTTCAAATGTCATGTAAGAAGTCAAAATGTCAAAAGTTTCTCTACTGTTGAGTTGATAAATGAACGTAGGTGCTGAAGGTTATACAGTATGTCTCTTCTGCTTTGGTGCACCTTGCTGTTGAAGGCCTGTGGACGTCAGCAAGAGAAACACGACCAGTCCCACTCCCTGGACAAATGCAGTCAGGAATAAATCCATAGGGAAATCTTTATGTCCAGAGATTGAAGGTTCCTTCACAACACAGATGTGATATAGGTCTCTAGGTGTGTGAGGTTATTCATTTACCCGTACGGATGGTGTAAATTCTTCAATATAAAATGAGAATATAAGTCATTAAAAGTGTCAATCAAATCGATAAAAAAAAATGTCCACACAGGTAAATTCATAACCTTGTGGCGTCTTGAGACCTAAACATATTGCATCTACGTTGTAAGGCACCTTCAATCTTTGCACATAAAGATTTCCCTGTGGATTTATTCCTGATTATACAGTATTTGGCCAGGGAGTGGGCATACTTGAGTGTCTACCAGCTAGGGCGTGAGTACAGCTATATAATGCATCTTATGTTATTAGTGTGTGTGTTTTAAGGAGGTTCTAGTACTCAATCTGAATCCAGGATTTGCTTTTTGCCTCTTGCATTTTAGGAAACTATATTCTGAACTAGGAACTAGGCGGTCTGGCGCTTGGGTTCAATGGGGCGACAGTGGCTCAGGAGGTAGAGCAGTCGTCTGGCAATCCGTAGGTTCCCAGTTCGATTCCGACTCCTCCCCGGCAGCGTGTCGATGTGTCCTTGAGCAAGACACTTAACCCCTAACTGCTCCCGATGAGCAGGTTGGCACCTTGCATGGTCACCTCCGCCATCGGTGTGTGAATGTGTGAGTGGATGGGTAAAATGTGAGGAACAAAATGCTTTGGATAAAAGCGCTATATAAATGCAGCCATTTACCATTCACGTGGTCAGTTGTATGAAGTTGCTTTTAACCCTTTCACTGCCACACTACAGAAGGTTAACCCTTTACTATCACACTACCGACGGTAATTGGCTGAATACTGCTGGTATTTGTTTTTAGTCGGCTTGCTCTGCTAGCTTATTTCTGTGAATACAGCTGGTATTTGTTTTTAGCCGGCTTGCTCTGCTAGCTTAGTTCTGTGAATACTGCTGGTGTTCGTTTTTAGCCGACTTGTTCTGCTAGCTTAGCTCTGTGAATACAGCTGGTGTTCGTTTTTAGCCGGCTTGTTCTGCTAGCTTAGCTCTGTGAATACTGCTGGTGTTCGTTTTTAGCCGGCTTGTTCTGCTAGCTTAGCTCTGTGAATACTGCTGGTGTTCGTTTTTAGCCAGCTTGCTCTGCTAGCTTAGTTCTGTGAATACAGCTGGTGTTCGTTTTTACCCGGCTTGCTCTGCTAGATTAGCTCTGTAAATACTGCTTGTGTTCACCTCTATACTAGCCCTTATCCTTGATGGATTTCCTTTTTAAAGTTTATATGCAAAACCTTTCCAGAATAAAGATATACACTTCTAAAACAACCACTACAGAAATCAAAGAAATGCATGTATATGTATATATAAAGATGCCGACTATTTACCAAGGACAAACGCTGTTTTAACGTACGACCTAGGGCCATTATTATACAGTTGTAATATTTTTTGGGATCATCCCTATGTTAGGCCCTCGTTCAAACTGGTTAAGGTTAGAGTTTGGAATCAGGGCTGGTGGTCTAAAATTTTCAATCTATCAATCAATCAAAGCGGGGAACATAGAACCCGGGGAACATAGGACCCGGGGAACATAGACATGCTCCCTATTTCTTCAGGCGAGAATTTACCCATTTAGATTCCAAATATGTAGTCAGTTCGTCCAAATAACGTCTGTTTGGAAATTTGCTCCAAACGTTTTCAGACATTGACCGGCTGCGACAGGACTGGGGTTTGACGCTCAGTTTAACTGGGAATCCCCGTTTAGCGTGAGGTTAACTATCGTAACCCATCGCCCTGCTATATTCCTTTATCTGTAATTTATCAGTCTCCCCAGTTAGTAGCTAGATTAATACATTTAGTGGAAATGTCAATAATCAAAGAATCCGTCTGATTCAGATGACGCTAACGGACATTTTGAACCTATCTTAGTTAGAGATGTCCGATATTATCATCCCTCCTTCCCCCTTCCCCAGCCCCTCCCTTTGAATCAACTATCCCCACCTGTCTCACCCCTCTTCCCTCCTTCACCCCCCCCCTCCTGTCTCACCCCTCCTCCCTCCTTCCCCCTTCCCCAGCCCCTCCCTTTGAATCAACTATCCCCACCTGTCTCACCCCTCCTCCCTCCTTCACCCCCCCCCCACTCCTGTCTCACCCCTCCTCCCTCCTTCACCCCCCCCCCTCCTGTCTCACCCCTCTTCCCTCCCTCACCCCCCCTCCTGTCTCACCCCTCCTTCCTCCTTCACCCTTCCCCCTCCCTTTGAATCACCTATCCCCGCCCCTCCTGTCTCCTCCTCCTATCATCCTTCCCACCTTGTTACCTGACCACACCCGCTCAACATGTATAAAGGTCGACCTACAATGTGAATCTGGGAGCCACTTCCGGGTTCCCCAGGCCAGGACTTCCGGTCGGGTCTTCGGAAGCCAAACTCCTGTTAAGAACCCAATACATTTGTAACAACCAACTACTTGACCAGCGAATCATTCCCTCCAGCATCCACCACACTTCACACACATCACATCCTTCACTGTGATTGTTGTCCCAGCTTTCTGAGTCCTTTCATTTATATTATCTGGATCGTCCTCAACATCCACAACAGTGCTTGTTGAACGTTACACCTCTTTTTACCTTTTGCCATTTTATTATCAAACCAGGGACAAGCGCCTCTCTCTATCCTCCGTCACGTGCAGGCTGTCTAGCGCCCCGATCTGCGGAGCGCACTGGGGTATAGAGAAACCATAGGAGTTTTACATTGATTCTCCCAGCCCACGTGACCATTTCTAGCATTTCCATTGGCTATACTGTAGGCTATAGGCTAAAAGCTCTGTGACAGATATCGATATCGATAATATAGATACAGCAGATTAGATGCAGTCGGCATTCACAAGAGAAAATAATCTATCTAGATATTTAAGATTCTAGGCCGTACTTCCGTGCACTGTCAGTGACGGAGAGATAGACTTTACACTTTTACAGAGAGAAGAGAATCTCCCGATTCGGATACAATTTAGTCTTTATCACAAATGGTTCCAACGATATTGAATGTTTTGCGAAACATGTCTAGTGTCATGTTGGTGCGACACTTGGCTTTAGGTATCTTACCCTATCTGCTGTCGATGTCCTGTGACATTCCAAAGTCTCCTATCTTGACCTGTACTTCATATTTAAAGGTATCTTACCCTATAGTAGTCTGTGCTGTAGATGTCCCGTGACATCCCGAAGTCTCCTATCTTGACCAGCAGTCCGTTGCCCACCAGGCAGTTCCGGGTGGCGAGGTCTCGGTGGACGAAATGCTGGGAGGCCAGGTAGATCATCCCTCCTGCGATCTGACTGGCTATGTGGAGCATCTGGGACAAACCCAGTTCCCCGTTGGTCTGCAACGGCTGTCCATCAACCAGGATCAGGGCATCTGGGCCGTGAGCTCTGAGGAAGGAGGCGGAGAGGAGAGAGGAGAGAGGAGAGAGGAGCGAGAGAGAGAGGAGAGAGGTGCGAAAGAGAGATGAGAGAGGAGAGAGGGGAGAGGTGATAGGAGAGATGAGAGGGGAGAGAGGAGAGAGGAGAGGAGAGAGAGGGGAGAGTGAGAGGAGAGGAGAGAGGGGAGAGGTGCGAAAGAGAGGAGAGAGGAGAGAGGTAAGAGGAGAGGAGAGAGGAGAGATGGGAGAGGAGAGGAGAGAGGAGAGAGGGGAGAGGTGAGAGGAGAGGAGAGAGGAGAGAGGAGAGAGGAGAGAGGAGAGAGGTGATAGGAGAGAGGAGAGGGGAGAGAGGAGAAGAGAGAGGAGAGGGGAGGGAGGAGAGAGGAGAGAGGAGAGAGGAGAGGAGAGAGAGGAGAGATGAGAGAGGAGAGGTCAGAGGAGAGGTGAGAGGAGAGAAGAGAGAGGAGAGAGGAGAGGAGAGAGAGGAGAGATGAGAGAGGAGAGAGGAGAGGTGAGAGGAGAGGTGATTGGAAGAAGTTAAGAGCTACTGGAACATCTCTGATTCACAGGGGGGGTCTTTGAGCTGGGTCTGGGGGGGGTCTTTGAGCTGGGCGGAGGGGGGGGGCTCTCAAAGAATCCGTCTGATTCAGATGACGCTAGCGGACATTTTGAACCTCTCTTAGTTAGAGATGTCCGACATTATACTCCCTCCTTCACCCTTCCCCAGCCCCTCCCTTTGAATCACCTATCCCCGCCTGCCTCACCCCTCACACACATGTAGACACCTCAACACTACCCAGCCACACCATAATAATCCATTTTGTGCATCTGAGGAACTTGATAAGGTCTGATATTAAATAAGAGTTCACCTGAAGAACTTGTTGAGGTCTGATATTAAATAAGAGTTCACCTGAAGAACTTGTTGAGGTCTGATATTAAATAAGAGTTTACCTGAAGAAATTGATGAGGTCTGATAATAAATAAGAGTTTACCTGAAGAACTTGTTGAGGTCTGATATTAAATAAGAGTTTACCTGAAGAAATTGATGAGGTCTGATATTAAATAAGAGTTCACCTGAGGAACTTGATGAGGTCTGATATTAAATAAGAGTTTACCTGAGGAACATAATGAGGTCTGATATTAAATATGAGTTCACCTGAAGAACATAATGAGGTCTGATATTAAATATGAGTTCACCTGAGGAACTTGTTGAGGTCTGATATTAAATAAGAGTTCACCTGAGGAACTTGTTGAGGTCTGATATTAAATATGAGTTCACCTGAAGAACATAATGAGGTCTGATATTAAATAAGAATTCACCTGAAGAACATAATGAGGTCTGATATTAAATAAGAGTTCACCTGAAGAACATAATGAAGTCTGATATTAAATAAGAATTCACCTGAAGAACATAATGAGGTCTGATATTAAATATGAGTTCACCTGAAGAACATAATGAGGTCTGATATTAAATAAGAGTTCACCTGAAGAACTTGTTGAGGTCTGATATTAAATATGAGTTCACCTGAAGAACATAATGAGGTCTGATATTAAATATGAGTTCACCTGAAGAACATAATGAGGTCTGATATTAAATAAGAGTTCACCTGAGGAACTTGTTGAGGTCTGATATTAATATGAGTTCACCTGAAGAACATAATGAGGTCTGATATTAAATAAGAATTCACCTGAAGAACATAATGAGGTCTGATATTAAATATGAGTTCACCTGAAGAACATAATGAGGTCTGATATTAAATATGAGTTCACCTGAAGAACATAATGAGGTCTGATATTAAATAAGAGTTCACCTGAGGAACTTGTTGAGGTCTGATATTAAAATAAGAGTTCACCTGAGGAACTTGTTGAGGTCTGATATTAAATAAGAGTTCACCTGAGGAACATAATGAAGTCTGATATTAAATAAGAGTTCACATGAGGAACTTGTTGAGGTCTGATATTAAATAAGAGTTCACCTGAGGAACTTGTTGAGGTCTGATATTAAATAAGAGTTCACCTGAGGAACTTGTTGAGGTCTGATATTAAATATGAGTTCACCTGAAGAACATAATGAAGTCTGATATTAAATAAGAATTCACCTGAAGAACATAATGAGGTCTGATATTAAATATGAGTTCACCTGAAGAACATAATGAGGTCTGATATTAAATAAGAGTTCACCTGAGGAACTTGTTGAGGTCTGATATTAAATAAGAGTTCACCTGAGGAACATAATGAGGTCTGATATTAAATAAGAGTTCACCTGAGGAACTTGTTGAGGTCTGACATTAAATAAGAGTTCACCTGAGGAACTTGTTGAGGTCTGATATTAAATAAGAGTTCACCTGAGGAACTTGTTGAGGTCTCCATGCTTCATGTATTCGAACACCATGATCAGAGGATCTCCGTCGACACACACGCCGTAAAACTTCACTATGTGCTCATGTTGCAGGTTGGTCAGCAACTCAGCCTCCCGCTGGAAATCCTTCCTGGCTGCCATGGTGGGATCCTTCAGAGTCTGAGAGAGAGAGAGAGAGAAGAGAGAGAGAGAAGAGAGAGAGAGAGAGAGAGAGAGAGAGGAGAGAGAGAGAGAGAGGAGAGAAGAGAGGAGAGAGAGAGAGAGAGAGAGGAGAGAGAGAGAGAGAGAGAGAGCGAGAGAGAGAGAGAGAATTTACAGCGCTCTCCCACAGATAACCTTCTATCTAAAACCAGCTTTAGACTTTAGAGACTTTACTGACCAAACCCAATACTATCAATACATGCACAACGAATACAGGTACAGTATATACATATAGTACTATCAATACATACACAAATCATACAGGTATATACAGGGCTTGACATTAACACCGGCCACCCGCCAAATGCGGGTAGAATTCGGCTGTGGCGGGTAACTACGTCATTCTACCCGCCACAGTGGCGGGTGACTTTTTTTCTATGAAAGGTCTGTCTGTCTGTCTGTGTGTATGTGCGTGTGTTTAGCGTCTTTTTCCCCGTGGCCATGTGCGTTCTAAAAATAATATATATCTCCCTTTGATTGGCTATAACACGTGCATTATGCAAAGACCAGCCCTGATCTGCCTCTGATTGGCTCTGATCATCACCCTGATATTCGCTGAATGACGGGATAAACAAAAAAGCCATGTGGTACTGTGAAACCTGAAACCGTGCCCACTTCCTCATTGAGCGACACCACAAGTTGGCTTTCGGAGCATCAACTTTCTGAATTGAAACGTTAAAAAAACACAGCGTCTCATACTGGTTTCATAATACAACGTTTTCCGAATGGACGTTTGGATTAAACAACGTGTATGCAGTGATGCTGATGCTTTCCCAGCGGAATACAAGTTGCTTAACGCAGGTATGTTATGCACGTTAATTAAGCTATGTAACAATAACGTGTATTATTAAACTAATATTACAGTGTTTGTTAGCTAGCTAGCCACATTCATTTAACATTAAGAAGCATAAGGGCAACTAACACAGTCCTGGCCACCCTCTCAGTCAAGATAGCACTCGCAAATATATGCTGCACATTATCACTGCGTCTCTGACTTAGCTCTCAGCACCATGGACAGCTGCCCCAGATGCCTCCCTCTCCCTCTCCCTCTCCCTCTCCTCTCTCTCTCTCTCTCTCTCTCTCTCTCTCTCTCTCTCTCTCTCTCTCTCTCTCTCTCTCTCTCTCTCTCTCTCTCTCTCTCTCTCTCTCTCTCTCTCACACACACACACACACACACACACACACACACACACACACACACACACACACACACACACACACACACACACACACACACACACACACACACACACACACACACACACACACACACACACACACACACACACACACACTGAATAGAGGACTAGACATCAAAGCAAATATTGGTAACAATATATCACAGTGCTCTACAATTTCATTAATTAAGTTTGTACTTCGTTTTTGTAATTACATACTCAATGCAGTAAGTACATTGCAACAATGACTAAGTACAATACTTGTTATACTGTCATTACACAAATAGCTACACAGGAACAGAGAATGTAAAGTGTGACTGTCTGGGTGGGTGGGATGTTCGGGTGGGGACAGGTGTTATTGGATTAGATGTTATTTTATCACACACCATACTACTGAATTTTTTTGCGTGGGGGCGCGTGCGAGTGTGGGGATTTTTGGCTGGTGAAAATGCTGAGTGGCTAGTGACTTTGTAAAACCACTAGCCACAGTGGCTAGTGAGCCAAAAAGTTAATGTCAAGCCCTGGGTATATACATCAAGTCAAGTCAAGTCAAGAGTTGTATTTGTCACGGCATACAAGTATACAGTGAAATAAAGGGGTCTTGCCCACAACAATTGTGCATAATACAATAATAAGAATCCAATAGGATGAGAATGCGACATTTGTGCAATAATACAAGTAATAAGTAAGACATATCAGTTATATGTACATGAGTTTTACAAAGCATGGTAAGACATGCTAGGTCCTGTGATAGTGCAATACACTGTTAGCTACGGATGAGGCACTGGGTCTTATGTACACTGCTATACAATGCTATACTATACAATATCTAGTTATACTATGCGTCCTTATGCTAGCTTGCTATCCATCTATTTGCTATACAAGAACCACTCCTGTTCTTGTTTTAAAAGTGACCTTTCATTGTGTAAAGCAGGGGTGGCCAACCCGCGGCTCGCGAGCCGCATGCGGCTCTATGCCCGTCAATGTGTGGCTCTTCCATCCATAAAAAAAATTATATATATATTATAATTATTATTATTCTTATTATTATTCTTATTTTTTTTTTTATGTCACTCATTCCATAAGGACGTAGAATAAACATTTTAAAAAAAATTGCATGTTCTTGGTATCTGAATCTAGGGACCATATGGATCAGTGTCAGAAATAGTGTGTCTGTTACTAGGCTTGAGTAAATTGTAATGAACCAAAGGAGAATATCAATTCTATTTAAAAAAAACAATTGTTATCTTTGACTGTGAATAACACCATGCTAAAATTGACCAGACCTGAAAAATCTAAGCAAATTAATAAAGGGAAGATGATTAAACAGAAGGTTTTGTAGATACAGTACTGAATTCTGCCATCTTTTTTATAATGTAAATTTCTCCACCATTTTTCATCGTATTGCAACACCGCTTTTTGCAAGACGTTCACAGAAAGGTAGATAAACTAACTGCGTTTTGTTTTATGGCAATAACGTTCAGGTTTGTGGGAGATAATCCCAAAAAATAAGAGAAATAAAAAAGTAAATCCAGAAATCAGATGATTGACAGGGGCTGGTGTGAGCTGGGTAGGGTAGTTTTTCGAAATTCAAAAGCCCTGAGTCTCCTCCTTCAAAAGACTACACTCACTTTTGGCTGTGCCACTTCCTCCTGTCAATATGCGCCGGTTTCCGACTCAATGCCCTGAGATTTTTATAATCTTATATTTCACTAATAACAGTTAAAATCATTGGTAAACAAACGTAATGCTGAAAATATACACTTTTACTGTATATCTCGGGCTTAAGAGGTTAACCCTGTGAGGCCCAAATTAAAAAGACATTAGCAACTTCAGAGGCCAGAGGGTGGGACATATAAACACATTTACTATCAAATAGCATTGTGAGGCTGAACAACAGGACCAATTGACTATACATGTGCTTAAATTTTTTTAAATAAACATTCTTTTTTTGGGCGGTTAAGTGGCGCAGTGGGCAAGGCGCTTGCCACTAACGCAGGATATGCTGGGTTCGAGCCCAGCTCTCGCCGTTTTTTCCGGCTTGGCTGGTCGTTCATACTAATACAATTGGCAGTATTAGGGGGTGGGAAAGCCGGTGGGTGGGGATCGGACGTTGTGGACAGCGACTCCTACAGGTCGGTTGGTGCGCCTGTACAGCAGAATCAGGAAGTAACGGGGGCAGCGTGAGCCTCCCACGCGTTACTCCTTGCCACTGAGCGATCGCGCTGTACAGGTGAAAAGATGCGACGGCTGCCTCCTCGTGTACCGGAGGGGACACGTGATGCAAGGCTTCGTCCACATTGCAGCCGTCCAGTGGGAGGCATGGTCTAGCAACGTTCGAGACAGGGGAGGGAAGAATTGGATAATACGAAATTGGGATGGGAGAAAAATTGAAAAATGGGGAGAAAAGTAGACACAAAAAAAAATATCCTCTGAGATGTGGACCCCCAGGTACTTGAAGCTGCTCACCCTGTCCACGGTAGCCCCGTTTATCCTCAGTGGTGTGTGTACATATAGTACTATCAATACATACATAATGAATACAGGTATATAGCTAGTACTCAAGTTGTGAAAAAAAACCAGGGCGGATGGTCAGGGCTGCAGATCTTATGACAAGTTTGGGGGGGGACGCAGAGTAGGGAGGTCCGGGGCCATCGTCCCCCGGTAGAACATGTTAATGATTTGAATACGCAAATGAAACTTTTAGGAGTATTTCAAAACTATAATTACAGAGTGGGAGTAGATACACTACTCTTGATAGCACATAGTATTGGGGGGGACAATTAATCTTTTTCTGATGATTAGCTGACACAAATGCTAGCCTGATTAAAGACATCCAAGTCCTCATGGTTTAGCTAGCTATGTTAGTTAACTATTGATAGATAACTTATTACATAATAATATGATATTGTAAGGAAGGGGCAGGACCAGATAAGCTTTATAAGCTTTGGTTCTTTCTGTCCCTTCTCGAACAAAACAATTTGTCTTGAGCCTTTTTAAACATGTCCCTTAGATCATGCTGTCCTCCTGGTCGTTTGGCGATTACGATATTGATGACCGTAACTGGCTGCGCTAAGCCACCGACAGCTGTCAGAAGACGCGCACTGACAGTATGGCCAGTACCGCAGGAATTTTTATGAAACATTCTGATATTTTCGCGGGTCTTGTGCAGTGGTCTCGTGCCACTGTGCCACTGTCAATCAACAGTGATATTTGCGAGTGCTCTCGTGACTGAGGACAGGATGGCCCACGGGAATTTCTATAAACATTCTGATTAGGGATGCTCGATATTGGCTTTTTTACCTATACCGATATTGTCCAACTCTTAATTTCCGATACCGATATCAACCAATATCAACCGATATCAACCGATACCGATATATGCAGGGTTTCCCCCCCTAAAAAATTTAATAATTTCAGGTAATTAACATTACATATCTCTTGTTGTGGAATTAACACAACATTATGCATACTTTTGACAATAAAGTAAAATCAGAATTAGTTCTTACTTGCTTGCCTGGGTAAATAAAGGTTATAGAAATGTAAAAAAATAAAAAAATATAAAAAACATTTATTTTTTTTGAAAACCGATACCGATATTTTCCGATATCACATTTTAATGCCGATATCGGCCGATAATATCGGTAGGCCGATAATATCGGACATCCTTAATTCTTGATGGGGGGATGGCCGTTTTAGATGGGGTGATATTGACTGTTTTTATTTCAGGGGGGATGCCATCCCCCCTCATCCCCCCTCAACTCGAGTACTTATAGCTACATATAGTACTATCAATACATACACAATGAATACAGGTATATACCAATACATACACAATGAATACAGGTATATACATAATAATAATAATAATAATAATAATAATAATAATAATAATAATAATAATAATAATAATAATAATAATAATAATAATAATAATAATAATAATAATAATAATAATAATAATAATAATAATAATAATAATAATAATAATAATAATAATAATAATAATAATAATAATAATTATTATTATTATTATTATAATAATAATGTAATAATAATAATAATAATAATAATAATAATAATAATAATAATAATAATAATAATAATAATAATAATAATAATAATAATAATAATAATAATACATTTCATTTGTAACACACCCTACATTCCTGAGAATCTCAGAGTGCTACAGAGTTAAAAGAATAAAATAGATATATAAAAAAAGAAGAACAAGTAGCTTGAGTCCACGTTTAAAAGTGTCAACAGTTTGTGGTGCTCTCAGGTGGTTGGGGAGAGCATTCCACAGTCTTGGTACGGCCGAGCAGAAGGCTCGATCGCCCATGGTGTGCAGCTTAGTCCTGGGGGCTTTGAGGAGGTAGGCTGTGCCGGATTGGAGGGAGCGTGAGGAGGACTGGGGGGTGAGGAGTTCCTTGAGGTAGGCAGGGGCACCACTGTGTACGCACTGGTGAGTGAGGAGGGAGACCTTGTACTCGATCCTGTGTTCCTCGAGGAGCCAGTGTAGTGATCTGAAGATGGGGGTGATGTGGTCATGTTTGCGCACCCTCATCAGGATCCTAGCAGCGCTATTCTGGATGGATTGCAGTTTTTGAATGATTTTACTAGGGATCCCGATGAGGAGTGCATTGCAATAGTCCAGCCTGGAGGAGACGAAGGCGTGGACGAGTTTCTCAGAATCTGCCAGGGTGAGTGAGGAGCGGAGTTTAGAGATGTTCCTGAGGTGAAAGAAAGAGGTCTTGCAGAGGTGTTTGATGTGGGTCTCGTATGTGAGGTGGGGGTCCATTTTCAAGCCCAAGTTAGTGACAAGGGTGGAGAGGGGAATGTCCTGGCCGGAGAAGGAGATGGTGGTGTGGGGTACCGACCAGCATGGCTTCAGTTTTGGAGCTGTTGACCTGTAGAAACCTGTGGTTCATCCACGCCGTAGTCTCCTCCAGGCAAGCGGTCAGTGTGGGGGGTGATGAAGGTGAAGATGGTGAAATCCGGATGTACATATAGTACTATCAATACATACACAATGAATACAGGTATATACATATAGTACTATCAATACATGTATATACATATAGTACTATCAATACATACATAATGAATACAGGTATATAGCTACATATAGTACTTGCAATACATTACTTACACATAAAATATATATTATAACATTGAATATGGGAAGTGATGAGAGGATGCTGCTAGCAGAGGTACTGACGTCACAGACAGTGTCTGTAGCTGCTCTGAGATCAGTGGATACACAGAGCAGGATGCAGTTCCGAGTCACTTTACAGGAATGACTACACACACGCACACGCACACACACACACACACATGTGCGCACATGCGCACACACACACAGAATCACATTGACACTGAAGCAATTTAGCTGAATCATATTTCAAGCATGAATGCACACATCCATTAAACACACACACACACACACACACACACTAGGGCTCACAAATTGAAGGTGCAATGGAATTTGACTATATCTGACTTGTTGACGTAATCAGAGTCCTCTATTATAACCCCCGCTCCCCAAACAATCTTTATCATCGGTTCAGATAGTTGTAGTAGGATCACTCCTGTCCTCGCCTCCCTTCATTGGCTGCCTGTGCAGTTTAGGGTACATTTTAAGATCCTGATGTTTGCTTATAAAGCAATGAATGGTCTGGCCCCACCCTACATCACCGAGATCCTGCACTCCCTACACCCCATCACGGTCTCTGAGGTCTGCTGACCAGTCCCTCCTTGTTGTCCCTAAATCCAGGCAAAAAAAACAGGGGGGACCGTGCAAAAGACTAGGCTTGCTGGGACCGCGGGAGATCCTGGTGAGCCGTTTTTCTTGTTCCCACACCCCTGCACCACTGAACCATTTGACAAGCGTTACCCTGGCCTGGACGAACCAGCGGGTTATGGTGGGTGCACTCGTTGACTCGGAGGCTGACGAGAGTTTCCTGGACTCTGAGTTTGTCTCCCAGGCCAACATTCCACTTGAGACCCTTGAGAAGCCCTTGTAGGTCTTCACGCTGGACGAACGTCGCCTGGCCAACATTACTCAACGCACCTGTCCTGTCTTCCTCACCATTGTGGGTAATCATGTGGAGAAACTCCAGTTCTTTATTACCGAGTCTCCTTTAGTCCCAGTTGTTCTGGGTCGTTCCTGGCTCGCGCAGCATGAGCCCCACATCGCCTGATCCTCCGGCACCATCATGGGGTGGAGCCCCTCCTCTCATGCCCAGTGTCTTCAGGCTGCGCCCAGCCCTTCGTCCTCGAGTTCCCCTAGTGTCCCGCTTCCAGACCTTTCTACTATCCCTCCTGATTACCACAATCTCGGGGAGGTTTTCAGCAAGTCCCGGGCTCAGGCCCTTCCTCCTCATCGGCCTTACGACTGTGCAATCAACCTCCGCTCTGGGGCTCCCCTTCCCGGCAGCCGCCTTTACAGTCTGACCGTCCCAGAGAAGGCAGCGATGGAGGAGTACATCTCCGAGTCCTGGACAGCAGGCCTCATTCGGCCCTCGTCATCCCTGGTGGCGGCCGGCTTCTTTTTTGTTAAGAAGAAGGACGGAGGTCTCCGGCCCTGCATTGACTATCGCCAACTCAACGAGATCACCATCAAGAACAAGTATCCTCTTCCTCTCATGAACTCCACCTTTGAGCCCCTCACCCAGGCTACCGTCTTCACTAAACTGGATATCCGGAGTGCCTACCATCTGGTCCGGATCCGAGAGGGCGACGAGTGGAAGACCGCCTTCAAGACTCCCAGGGGTCATTACGAGTATCTGGTAATGCCGTTCGGCCTCACCAACGCTCCGGCGGTATTCCAGGTGCTCATGAACGACGTCCTTCGTGACTTGCTCGATGAGTTTGTGGTGGTCTACCTCGACGACATCCTCATCTTCTCCAAGACTCTCGAGGAGCATGTCCATCATGTCCGCCGAGTACTTGAGCGGCTTCTCCGCAACCGGCTCTTTGTTAAGGCGGAGAAGTGCCATTTCCACTCCGATTCCGTTGATTACCTTGGCTTCATCGTGGAGAGCGGCCAGATCCGAGCCGACCCCCGCAAGATCCAGGCCGTGGTAGAGTGGCCGGAGCCCTCTTCTCGGAAGGAGCTTCCTCGGTTTTGTAAACTTTTACCGGAGGTTCATCCGGAACTACAGCCAAGTGGCGGGGCCACTTACCAAGCTGACCTCTCCCTCCCTGCCTTTCGACTGGTCTCCAGCAGCCTGCTCTGCATTCCGTTCCCTCAAGAACAGATTCACCACCGCCCCGGTCTTGCTCCACCCGGACCCCAAGAGGCAGTTCATTGTGGAGGTGGACGCCTCCGATACTGGACTAGGGGCTATCCTGTCTCAGCGGTATGCGACGGACCAGAAAGTCCATCCATGCGCCTTCTACTCTCGCCGTTTCCTTCCTGCTGAGAGGAACTATGACATAGGGAATCGGGATCTGTTTGCAGTGGTAGCTGCCTTGGAGGAATGGCGTCATTGGCTGGGGGGGGCCAGCCTTCCAGTTGGACGATCCGTATCATCTGGCTGACATTACGAACTTACGTACATGATCCAGCCTGGCCGGCAGGCAAGTGGCCAGCTTCCTGGACGTTGATTTTCTCGCTGACCTTTCGCCCTGGGCCCCGCAACATGAAGGCCGACTCTCTGTCCCGGCTACACACCAAGGAGGATCCAACTACCGAGGATCCGACTCCCATTCTCCCTGAGGCCAGGGAGGTGGGAGTGGTCACCTGGGGCATCAAGACCATGGTCAAGCGTGCTTTACATTTCCATCATGCTCCGAGCAACGTACCTTTTCGTCGTCTCTTCGTCCCCGACTCTGTCCGGTCCCGGGTTCTTCAATGGGGCCACACCAGCCGGTTTGCCTGCCACCCCGGTGTCCACCGCACCTTCTCCTTCCTGAACCAGAGAGTGGAGTCTGCTCTCCGGTGTGTTGCCACCAAGAAGCCTGCATCCTGGAGCCGGTTCCTCCCCTGGGTCGAGTACGCCATCAACTCCCTGGTCAGCTCCGCCACCGGCCTCTCGCCATTCGAGGTATCTCTGGGCTACCAACCCCCTCTCTTCACAGCACAGGAGTCGGAAGTGGCAGTTCCCTCCATGCAGATTCATCTCGACCGGTGTCGTGGCGTCTGGGAGATCACCAGGACTGCTCTGCTCCGGGCATCGGAGCGCGCCAGTCGGGGAGCTAACCGATGCCGGACCCCAGCGCCGGCATACCAACCAGGGCAGAGGGTGTGGCTATCCTCCAAAGATCTCCCACTTCAATCCACCGCCAAGAAGCTGAACCCCCGGTTCGTCGGTCCTTTTGAGATCCGGAAGGTGCTCAGCCCCACGGCTTAAGAGTCTTAAGCTTCCAGCCTCCATGCAGATCCATCCTGTGTTTCATGTGTCCCGTGTAAAACCTGTCTCTCTCAGTCCCCTGATGCCTCTTGCCCCAGATCCGCGTCCTCCAGAGATGGTGGATGGACACCCACAGTGGAGGGTTCGCTGGCTCATGGACATCCGACGCTGAGGATGGGGGTTCCAGTATCTGGTGGACTGGGAGGGATACGGTCCCGAGGAACGGAGCTGGGTTTCCCGCCAGCTCATCATAGACCCCGCCCTGATCACCGACTTTCACCGTTCCCATCCGGACAAGCCGAGGCCGGGCAGGTCGCCAGGTGGCTCCTGTGGAGGGGGGGGGTACTGTGAGAGCTGGCCCAGCACTGCTTGCTTCTCAGCGTCAATTAACATCACGCACCTGAGATGAATTCCAATCAGCTCGTTGAGAGGACTCTTATATGCTGTCTGCAGATCATTCGTTGTCGGATCGTCTTGTCACCACCATTCTTCTGCCGTGTGCTCCTGTGGTCTCCTGTCGCTTCCCTGCCGTTCCATGGAGTTTGCTGTTCACTCACTCTTCTTCCTTGTGGACCGTGCCTTTGAATTGCCATTCGACGTTGCTCCTGGTGAGTCTTAAATAAGACTATTTCCCCTGAACATTTATCGTCGTTAGTCCTGGACTCTGGGCTTTCGTTCGCCTCCGTGTGTTTCCCTAAATCCTGTTTGATTTCTACGTTACTGGACTCTGCCTTGTGCTATTGACATTTTCCCTTAAAGGGGACGTTCCTATTTTTCCCCTAAATTTTCTGGACGCTGCTTTTTTCTCCAATTCTATTTTGTCCTTAAAGGAACAGTGTTGCACATTTCTGTTGTACAAATAAATACGCCCTTTGTTTTTGGCTAACTCTGATCTACCTGTCTGTGTCGTGCTGTTGGGGTCGCATACAAAACCACTGTTATGTACCAGGAGCTGATTACTCCTGTGTCACGGGGCATGCAGGTGAGGGCTGCCAATTAGCCAATTAGTGCTGATTGGTTACCTGCTGGGAGCTTTAAAGGCAGACCTAGTAACACACATGCAGTGTCTGTGCTTAGAGAAAGAGCTGTCAGGTTCTTCCAGTCCTTGTCCGTTGGATTCACATTAGTACTTTAGTTTACATTTAGATTAATAGTTCCTTGAGATAGTAGCACTTTGAGTTAGAGCACAGGGTTTTGGTGTTGGTTTGCACATGAGCCAGGGTCGTAACAGTTGGGCGCTCGTCCGGGATCTTATACCCCTAGAACTTTGTTTGGTGGTTTTTTTTTGTGTTACACGGGGTGTCATGGTATTATGGTTTGGGTGGTGTTTGTTACATATGGTGTAACGTGGGGGCTGAGCCATTTCATCAAGCAGGTGATTATGCCGTATTTGTTTGTAATTTGATGTGACTACTTATGCTGTTAAAATATATAGTTTAGTGGGCACCACATGTAGATAGGGACATTATTTTCTGGTTGTTGGTTAGCGTCCTGTGCACCACATACTCCTGGGGCGGTCAATGAAATGATTGGTATATGATCTTTGACTGGTAGCAGGTGTGGTTGAAGAAAGTTAGGTCTACAGGACATTAGTTTAAGGGTAGGTAGATTAGGGCGGCCAGAAAACACAGGTAGTGTGGTAGGGCTTGATTTAGTGTTTCTTAGGGTAGACATGTGGTGGGCCGGGTTTGACTGCAGTTTAGACGTAGAAGCATATGTAGTCATATCAGGTTAGAAGGCGCACCTGTTTGGATTTGTTTGTTGGATTTATTTTGTTTGTTTGAGTATTTGGTGAGCATACCTGGTAGCACCTAACACCCTGCTATGACACGTATATTTGGGGTGGGTGTATTTTTTTTATTTTATTTTTTTTGCAACCTAGAAAGGTGCGCTCCGTAGAGCTCACATTTCCACTGCATTCCCTTCTGGTTGTTATTATTGGCATTTAGCATTATTCATGGTTCTTCAGTGGTTCTTCGTGGTTCTTCAGTGGTTTGTTGGGGGGGTCTTCGTGGTTCGTTAGTGGTTCTTCGTGACTGTGAGGTAGGGTGTGTAGCTTGGGGTGGCTGGTTCAGTGACAATGGCTTCCATCAGGGACTTTGTTGATCGCCTGTCTCATGACTTGTTAGAGAAGTTTTCCAAAGAACAACTGCTAGAACTTGCTGTACACTACAGGGTAGAGCTTTCTGCAGGGGAGAAACGTTTGAAGCCGTCTGCCTTGAGTGCGTTAAGGGTGTTACTCGTTAGGGAGCAGGTGCTTGAGGAGAGGGTGGAGGAGCCTCCTTCGTCTGGCGCGTCTCCGCTATTACCTGGTGTGGAGGGTGAGTGGAGGATAAGGGAGTTGGAGTTTAAGGAAAGGCAGCTAGAGCGAGAGCGTGAGGAGAGGAGAGAGGAGCGTGAGCTTAAGGAGAGAGAGAGGCGTGAGGAGCGTGAGTTTAAGGAGAGACAGATGTTGTTGGAGCACGAGCGTGCACAGAAGGAGCTTGAATATAAGCATGCTGCCTTGCAGGCGGGTGCTCTGCATCCAGAGTCACGTTCCGGGTTTGATGTAGGCAGGAATATTAGGATGGTGCCACCATTTTTTGAGAAAGATGTGGAAAGATATTTTCCCCTTTTTGAACGGGTGGCAACCACATTGAAGTGGCCTGATACCGCCTGGACACTGCTGCTGCAATGTGTTTTAGTTGGTAGGGCACAAGAAGCCTACACTGCTCTGTCCCTTGAACAAAGCGCTGATTATGAGCTGGTTAAAGCTTCCATTTTGAGGGCTTATGAGTTGGTCCCCGAGGCCTATCGTCAGCGTTTTAGAGGTTATCGCAGGTCGGAGGGGCAGTCTTATGTTGAATTTGGAAGGGAGAAGGAGAACCTGTTTGACAGGTGGTGCACTTCTCAGAAGGCAGAGTCAAGAGAGCAGCTTAGGCAGTTGATTCTCCTAGAGGAATTTAAAAGATGTGTTCCTGATACTGTTTCCACACATCTAAATGAGCGTAAGGTATCGAAGATAGGCGACGCTGCTGTCTTCGCTGATGAGTTTGTGTTGACACACAAGTCCGTGTTTTTGGAGGACTACCGTGGTGAGTCCGGGGATAGGCGTCCTGGTCAGGGGGGCCGTTTCCCAAAACCTGTGTCTGCTGGTCAGTTAACTTCACCTCCTAGGCGGGGTGGTTCTGCTGGTGCATTCCCAGAAGGGATTATCTGTTTCTACTGTAAAGAACCTGGTCATATCGTTGCTGGGTGCCCGGTGCTTGAGCAGAAAAATGTCAGAACCGTGGCTCTGGTAGAAACCATATGCAGAACGCCTATGCCAACGTTAGATGGGGATGGGGGAAGTATCAAATGTGTGGACAAAGAGCTCGAGGGTTCCTCAAGGTTTATGATGAATGGATTTGTTTCCCTGACTAATGCACTAGAGTCCAAACAGGCTATAACAATTTGGAGAGATACCGGTGCTTTTCAGTCCCTCATTCTGGAGGGGTTTTTGCCGTTTTCAGAAAACTCTTCTTTGCATTCCGGTGTCGTTGTTCGGGGCTTTGGGGGTGGATTTGTGGATGCACCTTTGCATGAGGTCACGCTCAATTCTCCCTTAGTATCAGGCAATGTTGTTGTGGGGGTATGTTCTCACATTCCCATAAAGGGGGTGTC
>NW_028173098.1:297522-305022 GCF_963971535.1 Notolepis coatsorum
GACCCTGCTGTGTGGAGCCACACGGCTCTGAGACCAGCTGAGGACCCTGCTGTGTGGAGCCACACGGCTCTGAGACCAGCTGAGGACCCTGCTGTGTGGAGCCACACGGCTCTGAGACCAGCTGAGGACCCTGCTGTGTGGAGCCACACGGCTCTGAGACCAGCTGAGGACCCTGCTGTGTGGAGCCACACGGCTCTGAGACCAGCTGAGGACCCTGCTGTGTGGAGCCACACGGCTCTGAGACCAGCTGAGGACCCTGCTGTGTGGAGCCACACGGCTCTGAGACCAGCTGAGGACCCAGTGTTCAGTGACTTCTGAGTTCACACGCACACACACACACACACACACGCAAACACAGAGTTTTGCTGTTGCCCATGGCGATACTGATCCATCACGAGAGTCACCTTGTGTCGTCACATCCATAATGCTACCAGAAGAGAGAAAGATAGAAAAAGAGAGACAGATAGTGTGTGTATGCGCGTGTCTGCTTGTGTGTATGTCTCAGTGTGTGTGTGCGTGCATGTGCCTGTTTCTGTCTGTGTGTGTATGTGCCTGTGTGTGTGTGTGTGTGTGTGTGTGTGTGTGTGTGTGTGTGTGTGTGTGTGTGTGTGTGTGTGTGTGTGTGTGTTTGTGTGTTTGTGTTGTGTGTGTGTGTGTGTGTGTGTGTGTGTGTGTGTGTGTGTGTGTGTGTGTGTGTGTGTGTGTGTGTGTGTGTGTGTTTGTGTGTGGTTGTGGGGGGTGGGAACTTGGAGAATCTCTGAATGACAGAGAGATCTGTATTCAACAGATATAGACCCAGAGAGAGAGAGAGAGAGAGAGAGAGAGAGAGAGAGAGAGAGAGAGAGAGAGAGAGAGAGAGAGAGAGAGAGAGAGAGAGAGAGAGAGAGAGAGAGAGAGAGAGAGAGAGAGAGAGAGAGAGAGAGAGAGAGAGAGAGAGAGAGAGAGAGAGACATTGGAACAAGCTGCAGCACCTGCAGCATCCCCCTAGCGAACACAGAAGTAAGATGCCTGCTGTCTCCAACAAAAGGGCTACAGCAGCACCTTGATCTTCTACAAAAATGATCCCAGACCTGGGCAGTGACAGTGAATCTAACCAAAACAAAAGTTATGATATTCCAAAAACGACCCAGCCTACAACAACACAAACTCAAATTCCTCCTAAACACAATTGCCCTAGAACACACAAAAAACGACACCTATCTTGGCCTAAACATCAGTGCTACAGGGAACTTCAACCAAGCTGTGAACGACCTGAGAGACAAAGCAAGAAGGGCTTTTTATGCTATCAAAAGGAACATCAAGCTAGACATTAGAGGTCTGGGGCCCACTTGCAAACCAAGATTTCACAAAATGGGACAAACACCAAATTGAGACTCTGCATGCAGAATTTTGCAAATCCATTCTCCTCACCAGTGTTAATTTCATCAACTATTTTTAATTTTTGTTTTTGTCTTAGTCGTGTGTCAAATGCTCTGTTTCATTTTCATCATATTTAGTCACCTTTATCTATTTTTCGCTTAGTCAAGTTTGCGCGGTGATTGATTGAATGAACATTTTATTAACAGATTGCAGAATGGGTACAATACAGTACGGCTCAATACACACAATTGTTAAGGGGATGCAGACCAGAGAAAGACGTTTGTTTTGTTTCCATCAGGGTCCCCCATTTTCAATTCATCATGAATTGTAAGTAAGGGTGCAACTTGCACCGTACAATCCATTCTTTGTGGATCTAGCCCACAGTCTTTTTTGTTGGTTTTTACTACCGGGCAGTCCGGTAGAGAGAGAGAGAGGAAGAATGGGAGACAGAGCAGCGGAAGACATTCGGCAAAGAACACCGGGTCCGGGAGCCGAACCCGGGTGGGCCGTGCCGCGACGCAGCGCGTTACGTGGTTCGCCACTTGGGCGCCGCGGCATGAGCTTTTTCTAAACAAAAACAAGGTAATGTTAGTGCTAGCTGGTTAGACTTATGTCAGCTATTTAATGTGTTATTAATGTGTATTATTGATGCTGATGTTATTAGGTGGAGTTGCAGGGCGCGCAACAGGTCCGTTGTCCCAGACTATTCCTCGGTTACATTGGTGGCAGCGGTGGGATTAGTGTCCAGCGTGAGAAGTAATGGGATTTGCCAGAATGAATTAGAGATGATTTGACAGCTAGCTAGTTGCTAATGCTAACTGTAACGTAGCAGTTAGTTTCAAACTAGTCTCCTCCTCGTCTTTCACTTTCAACAATACATTCTGCCAAGTCCACGCCCACTGCATACAAGACCACCGAGACCCTGTTGCCCCCCCCCCATGCCATGTGCAACTGTACTTACAGGTAGTTATAGTTTATATGACTACTTACAGGTAGTTTATAGTTTATATGTCAGTACTTACAGGTAGTTATAGTTTATATGACTGTACTTACAGGTAGTTATAGTTTATATGACTGTACTTACAGGTAGTTTATAGTTTATATGTCTGTACTTACAGGTAGTTTATAGTTTATATGACTGTACTTACAGGTAGTTATAGTTTATATGACTGTACTTACAGGTAGTTTATAGTTTATATGACTGTACTTACAGGTAGTTATAGTTTATATGTCTGTACTTACAGGTAGTTATAGTTTATATGTCTGTACTTACAGGTAGTTTATAGTTTATATGACTGTAGTCACAGGTAGTTTATAGTTGATATGTCTGTACTTACAGGTAGTTTATAGTTTATATGACTGTACTTACAGGTAGTTTATATGACTGTAGTCACATGTAGTTTATAGTTTATATGTCTGTACTTACAGGTAGTTTATAGTTTATATGTCTGTACTTACAGGTAGTTTATAGTTTATATGACTGTACTTACAGGTAGTTTATAGTTTATATGTCAGTACTTACAGGTAGTTTATAGTTTATATGTCTGTACTTACAGGTAGTTTGTAGTTTATATGTCTGTACTTACAGGTAGTTTATAGTTTATATGTCTGTACTTACAGGTAGTTTATAGTTTATATGTCTGTACTTACAGGTAGTTTATGGTTTATATGACTGTACTTACAGGTAGTTATAGTTTATATGACTGTACTTACAGGTAGTTTATAGTTTATATGTCAGTACTTACAGGTAGTTTATAGTTTATATGTCTGTACTTACAGGTAGTTTATAGTTTATATGTCTGTACTTACAGGTAGTTTATGGTTTATATGACTGTACTTACAGGTAGTTATAGTTTATATGACTGTACTTACAGGTAGTTTATAGTTTATATGACTGTACTTACAGGTAGTTTATAGTTTATATGTCTGTACTTACAGGTAGTTTATAGTTTATATGTCTGTACTTACAGGTAGTTTGTAGTTTATATGACTGTACTTACAGGTAGTTTATAGTTTATATGACTGTACTTACAGGTAGTTGATATGTCTGTACTTACAGGTAGTTTATAGTTTATATGACTGTACTTACAGGTAGTTTATATGACTGTACTTACAGGTAGTTTATAGTTTATATGACTGTACTTACAGGTAGTTTATAGTTTATATGCCTGTACTTACAGGTAGTTTATAGTTTATATGACTGTACTTACAGGTAGTTGATATGTCTGTACTTACAGGTAGTTTATAGTTTATATGACTGTACTTACAGGTAGTTTATATGACTGTACTTACAGGTAGTTTATAGTTTATATGACTGTACTTACAGGTAGTTTATAGTTTATATGTCAGTACTTACAGGTAGTTTATAGTTTATATGTCTGCACTTACAGGTAGTTTATAGTTTATATGACTGTACTTACAGGTAGTTTATATGACTGTACTTACAGGTAGTTTATAGTTTATATGACTGTACTTACAGGTAGTTTATAGTTTATATGTCTGTACTTACAGGTAGTTTATAGTTTATATGACTGTACTTACAGGTAGTTTATAGTTTATATGACTGTACTTACAGGTAGTTTATAGTTTATATGACTGTACTCACAGGTAGTTTGTAGTTTATATGTCTGTACTTACAGGTAGTTTATAGTTTATATGTCTGTACTTACAGGTCGTTTATATGACTGTACTCACAGGTAGTTTGTAGTTTATATGTCTGTACTTACAGGTAGTTTATAGTTTATATGACTGTACTTACAGGTAGTTTATAGTTTATATGTCTGTACTTACAGGTAGTTTATACTTTATATGTCTGTACTTACAGGTAGTTTATAGTTTATATGACTGTACTTACAGGTAGTTTATAGTTTATATGTCTGTACTTACAGGTAGTTTATAGTTTATATGACTGTACTTACAGGTAGTTTATAGTTTATATGACTGTACTTACAGGTAGTTTATATGACTGTACTTACAGGTAGTTTATATGACTGTACTTACAGGTAGTTTATAGTTTATATGACTGTACTTACAGGTAGTTTATAGTTTATATGTCTGTACTTACAGGTAGTTTATAGTTTATATGTCTGTACTTACAGGTAGTTATAGTTTATATGACTGTACTTACAGGTAGTTATAGTTTATATGACTGTACTTACAGGTAGTTTATAGTTTATATGACTGTACTTATAGGTAGTTTATAGTTTATATGTCTGTACTTACAGGTAGTTTATAGTTTATATGACTGTACTCACAGGTAGTTATAGTGTATATGTCTGTACTTACAGGTAGTTTATAGTTGATATGTCTGTACTTACAGGTAGTTTATAGTTTATATGACTGTACTTACAGGTAGTTATAGTTTATATGTCTGTACTTACAGGTAGTTTATAGTTTATATGTCTGTACTTACAGGTGGTTTATAGTTTATATGACTGTACTTACAGGTAGTTTATAGTTTATATTACTGTACTTACATGTAGTTTGTAGTTTATATGACTGTACTCACAGGTCGTTTATAGTTTATATGTCAGTACTTACAGGTAGTTTATAGTTTATATGTCAGTACTTACAGGTAGTTTATAGTTTATATGTCTGTACTTACAGGTAGTTTATAGTTTATATGACTACTTACAGGTAGTTTATAGTTTATATGTCTGTACTTACATGTAGTTTATAGTTTATATGACTGTACTTACAGGTAGTTTATAGTTTATATGTCAGTACTTACAGGTAGTTTATAGTTTATATGTCTGTACTTACAGGTAGTTTATAGTTTATATGACTGTACTTACAGGTGGTTTATAGTTTATATGACTGTACTTACAGGTAGTTTATAGTTTATATGTCTGTACTTACAGGTAGTTATAGTTTATATGTCAGTACTTACAGGTAGTTTATAGTTTATATGACTGTACTTACAGGTAGTTTATAGTTTATATGACTGTACTTACAGGTAGTTTATAGTTTATATGACTGTAGTCACAGGTAGTTATAGTTTACATGTCTGTACTTACAGGTAGTTTATAGTTTATATGACTGTACTTACAGGTAGTTTATAGTTTATATGTCAGTACTTACAGATAGTTTATAGTTTATATGTCAGTACTTACAGGTAGTTTATGGTTTATATGTCAGTACTTACAGGTAGTTTATAGTTTATATGTCTGTACTTACAGGTGGTTTATAGTTTATATGACTGTACTTACAGGTAGTTTATAGTTTATATTACTGTACTTACATGTAGTTTGTAGTTTATATGACTGTACTTACAGGTAGTTTATAGTTTATATGTCTGTACTTACAGGTAGTTTATAGTTTATAAGTCTGTACTTACAGGTAGTTTATAGTTTATATGACTGTACTCACAGGTAGTTTATAGTTTATATGTCAGTACTTACAGGTAGTTTATAGTTTATATGTCAGTACTTACAGGTAGTTTATAGTTTATATGTCTGTACTTACAGGTGGTTTATAGTTTATATGTCTGTACTTACAGGTAGTTTATAGTTTATATGTCTGTACTTACAGGTAGTTTATAGTTTATATGTCTGTACTTACAGGTAGTTTATAGTTTATATGACTGTACTTACAGGTAGTTATAGTTTATATGACTGTACTTACAGGTGGTTTATAGTTTATATGACTGTAGTCACAGGTAGTTATAGTTTACATGTCTGTACTTACAGGTAGTTTATAGTTTATATGACTGTACTTACAGGTAGTTTATAGTTTATATGTCAGTACTTACAGGAAGTTTATAGTTTATATGTCTGTACTTACAGGTAGTTTGTAGTTTATATGTCAGTACTTACAGGTAGTTAATAGTTTATATGTCTGTACTTACAGGTAGTTTATAGTTTATATGACTGTACTTACAGGTAGTTTATAGTTTATATGTCTGTACTTACAGGTAGTTTATAGTTTATATGACTACTTACAGGTAGTTTATAGTTTATATGTCTGTACTTACAGGTAGTTTATAGTTTATATGTCTGTACTTACAGGTAGTTTATAGTTTATATGACTGTACTTACAGGTAGTTTATAGTTTATATGTCTGTAGTCACAGGTAGTTTATAGTTTATATGACTGTACTTACAGGTAGTTTATAGTTTATATGTCTGTACTTACAGGTAGTTATAGTTTATATGTCAGTACTTACAGGTAGTTTATAGTTTACATGTCAGTACTTACAGGTAGTTTATAGTTTATATTACTGTACTTACAGGTAGTTAATGACTGTACTTACAGGTAGTTTATAGTTTATATGACTGTACTTACAGGTAGTTTATATGACTGTACTTACAGATAGTTTATAGTTTATATGTCAGTACTTACAGGTAGTTTATAGTTTATATGTCTGTACTTACAGGTAGTTTATAGTTTATATGTCTGTACTTACAGGTAGTTTGTAGTTATATGACTGTACTTACAGGTAGTTTATAGTTTATATGTCTGTACTTACAGGTAGTTTATAGTTTATATGACTGTACTTACAGGTAGTTTGTAGTTTATATGACTGTACTTACAGGTAGTTTATAGTTTATATGTCTGTACTTACAGGTAGTTTATGGTTTATATGTCTGTACTTACAGGTAGTTTATAGTTTATATGACTGTACTTACAGGTAGTTTATATGACTGTACTTACAGGTAGTTTATAGTTTATATGACTGTACTTACAGGTAGTTTATATGTCTGTACTTACAGGTAGTTTATAGTTTATATGTCTGTACTTACAGGTAGTTTGTAGTTTATATGACTGTACTTACAGGTAGTTTATAGTTTATATGTCTGTAGTCACAGGTAGTTTATAGTTTATATGGCTGTACTTACAGGTAGTTTGTAGTTTATATGACTGTACTTACAGGTAGTTTATAGTTTATATGTCTGTACTTACAGGTAGTTTGTAGTTTATATGACTGTACTTACAGGTAGTTTGTAGTTTATATGACTGTACTTACAGGTAGTTTGTAGTTTATATGTCAGTACTTACAGGTAGTTTATATGACTGTACTTACAGGTAGTTTATATGACTGTACTTACAGGTAGTTTATAGTTTATATGACTGTACTTACAGGTAGTTTATAGTTTATATGTCTGTACTTACAGGTAGTTTGTAGTTTATATGTCAGTACTTA
>NW_028173097.1:0-2000 GCF_963971535.1 Notolepis coatsorum
CACTGACTAGATGTGAAATTCTCATTGAGTCCCATTCCCCAGTTCAGATGAGACAAGATCCTCCCCCACTAAACCAAGCCATTCAGAATTGACTCGCTATCCTGCGTAATAATGCGCTGATCTGCCACCGCCCGCCCACAATCAACTGTGTTACGTTTATATGAGCAGCGAGTGGAAATAATGCGGAAGCGGTTTTCGACAGCAGAGACCTTCAGCTGTTCACACACACACACACACACACACACACACACACACACACACACACACACACACACACACACACACACACACACACACACACACACACTGTGAATCACACACAGAGAACTAGATAAAACGGGTGGGAGGTAATGGGACTGGGGGGGAGCTCTCTCTCTCTCTCGCTCTCTCTCGTATCAGCACTCGCTGTATCACCGTCAACCTGTTGCAAAATATCATAGTGCACGCTCCCACGCGCGCGCGTATTCCGATCCGTGCAATAATATTCACGGGAGTATATATTGTAATTTGAAACAAGTTACCAATGCATTGTCCCGTGGGATTACGCCCTGCGCGGTGAAATTAATTAGTCCCTTTCTATCTCTCTCTCTCCCCAAAGGTATCTGCCTGTGCAGGTGGGTGACTGTCACTCAAAGCGTATTGCGAGTATGGGCGGAGCCCAGCCAAAAACAGCTTGGAATCTGGAAGGGCAGAAAGTGGTGCACCAAAGTACTTGATTAAAAATACAAAACAATGAATTTTATTGAAAAACAGATGTGTTCCATAGACTCACAGGAATAGTGTAAAATTGCCCAAATAGTGAAAGAAATAGCTAAATAGTTCCCCTTTAACAGTATTCTCCTCTCCAGCATTTCTCTGTTTCTCTGTCTGTTCTTGGTGCATCTCTTCATCTCAATCAGTCCTCCGTGAGTCCACAGCTGCCGCCACAATGGGCTAAGCTTCAACATCACAAAAGATGAGTCATTCAAGGCCCTCTCTCTCTCTCTCTCTCTCTCTCTCTCTCTCTCTCTCTCTCTCTCTCTCTCTCTCTCTCTCTCTCTCTCTCTCTCTCTCTCTCTCTCTCTCTCTCTCTCTCTGAGCTAGTGATATCATTGTTGTTCTGACTTTCTCTGCGGGTGAACCCCGAGACTGTGCACGCCGTGGCTGGGCCGTGCTAGTTAACACCTCCCACAAGTCCTTTGACAGGCTCCTACCAAAAGCTCCCCATATTCACAAACGCTCACCTCTGCTGCCCCCTAAAGACAATGCCTCTACCTTCTTCCGGAGCACAAACCCAAACGCTTCAGCTTGGATGAGAATAATAATGCTTTTAAGGGGGCCTCAATCTCGCCGACTGAGCGAGCCGCTGCTCTGTGCCATTTCAGAGCCATTAACCTCCTGAGCCACGGAGAAAGGGAGCCCCATTTTAAAACCTCTTATTGTGTCTTGGCACCCAGAGTATTCTTCAGACACCAGCAAAGAAAAGACTGTTGCAGGCCTGAGAGAGAGAGAGAGAGAGAGAGAGAGAGAGAGAGAGAGAGAGAGAGAGAGAGAGAGAGAGAGAGAGAGAGAGAGAGAGAGAGAGAGAGAGAGAGAGAGACTCTCGATGCCGGTGTGCACTGAGACTGAACACATAGCTGAAGCTGGCAGGGCTCCAGCTGTTTTCTTTGCACACAGCCACGCCAGGCGTCTATTGCGTTGTGAGAAGGATAAGAGGAGCGGAGAGGAGGAGGAGGAGGAGGAGGACTGACCAGCAGGGTGAGGGGGGAGAGCGGGGGTCATAGCGGGTGAGGGGGAAGAGAGCCTGCTGCCAGGAGAGATTAATAAGAAACACTGTCATCATCACTGTTGATATGCGTGTGATGTTTTCCCACAACCTAGCCAGGCTCTGAGTGGGCGTGCCACAGAGAGAGGGTCCTTCCAGGGTCAGACATTAGCACAAGGCATTCTTTGAAGCCACAGGAGGCAGGGAGGGGGCATACTATAGGAGGGTTAACAGGGAGGGGGCATACTATAGGAGG
>NW_028173096.1:0-41242 GCF_963971535.1 Notolepis coatsorum
GAGAGAGAGAGCATGTGGTACCGCTCCGGTGTTTAGCCACCTCCCAGGTAGTGTAAGCTAAAGTAATTTCCCTCTAACCGTTTTGTACACAATATACACATTTACTACACAGCAATTCAACCCAAAACAGTATGTATTTCAAAACATAAACCTTTATAATCCCCTTGGAGATACTTAACTCCGACACGTTAGTGATTAAATGGACAATTGTATTCCAACACTCTATTTAAATGTACCCCGAAACATGGCGCCATCAATAGACGGTCTGCTTCTCAACCACGTTACTTGTCGTCTTAAACTTCTTAAACTTGACTCAAACATCGACAATAGTTACTTCATTTGAACCCTCGACATCGCATGTATCCTTGTTAACCTTTATGTGTGTTTTGTAGTATATTACCCACCTATGAACAGGTTGTAGTTAGTCATTTGACAAAGGAAGGTGCAGACACGATGTTACTGACTCTGGGTCCTCCCCAGTGGTGCAGTCGTAATATGGGAACTGGTAACACGCCACGCCACATGCATGCGCACAGAACTGATTTATACACACACACACACGCACGCACATGTGATCTGGTAACACTGCGTGTAACCGCGTGTGACCACGACTGCACCACTGGTCCTCCCGGTTGTGAAACTGAGGTCGCCTCGTGCGTCCCTAAGCACAAAGTACGTTCCCTGGAAGGCGAAGCCACTAAACACCAGTCCTATACTGCCACCTATTGATCAAATTATGTTAATGTCTCCCATTACATATAAATGACTGTTCTACCTTGTTTCTGATGGAGGTAATCCTGTACCAATATGTTCACACTGTTTTGACACATAATCTGAAGATATTTACGTGATACCACTTCTAGTGGGCATCACACTGGCGCTCAACGTTCGGCGAGTTAACCCTAGATCTTAGATCCTAATATGAAAAACGATGTGTGTATGTCTTACCTTGATTTTGTCTATTTTACTGCTATCTATTTTATGCTTTATGTCTGCACTTTATGCATTGCTCTTGCCAATGTTGTGCTCATTTTATGCCTGTCTTTTTGTACTGCTGTGAAGCACTTTGAGCTGCAATTCTTGTATGAAAGGTGCTATACAAACACAGTGTATTATTATTATTATTATTATTATTATTATTATTATTATTATTATTATTATTATTATTATTATTATTATTATTATTATTATTATTATTATTATTATTATTATTATTATTATAAATTATTATAGTTTGCTTCATTAATTAAAGGGTGTGAATTTAAGTGTTCTCTAGTGCCTTTTGTCCGCTTTAAGGTGGTGGTATACGTTAAAGGTTGTGGCTAAGCCCCGGATCTCCTACAATCCTAAATCCGCCCCTGGTTTGCAACTAGTTTTCATCTAGTTATCACTATGTATGCAGCTACTTATCATCTAGTTATCACTATGTCTGCACCTGGTTCCCATCTAGTTATTACTATGTCTGCACCTAGTTATCATCTAGTTATCACTATGTCTGCACCTAGTTATCATCTAGTTCTGTATCGTATGGCTCCGCTCGGCATCACTATTGCACTGTACCTCGCTCGTGCACGTGCACTGAATAAAAAATTCCACAATGTACCTTTACATCCCAACATCCGTCTGGCCACACCCCTATCAGCTTACCTACATAAGCAGGGGTGGGGCCACATACTCGCCTCCTTCCTCGCTTTCACCACAAGGAAGTGCCTTCGGTAGATCCCCACTTGACGAGGTTGTTAGTAGAAGAAAGTTGGAAAACAAGAGATACGTTGACATCATATCTTTATTTTCTCTCTCACTATTTTCGAGAAAATACGGCGATATTGTCTTCGTTACTGGAGTGTCTGGAAGATGATGATCATTCTACACCTCCACCGGTTTTTTCGTATTAGGAGTTCACGCCGCTGACATGCCTCCCAACTACAATCCTCCTTGCTGCGGCTGGATGGGGTAAGACCCTCCAGCAACACAGCTGGACTGTAGGACGCACCGACTGTTGTGAGAAGCGGTGGGTTCCAGGTTTGGTGAGTAATGTTTGCTTGCGAGCACCACTTGTCTGTTAGTGCTATGGGGGCTAGCTGACAATGTTTACGAAAACCGGCCCCAGATTAGGGTCCTTCTGTTCAGCCTTTTAGGCGACAGCGGAGGATCTTGGTTTGAAGCCCATTATAGTCAACTAGTGGGCCACGACCAGTAACTGGTGATCCCAGGATTCTCTGGACGAGTGGATGCTTCTCTGTCACCGTGTAGGCCCCATCTTTCATATACAAATGAGAGTATACCCTAACGAGGAAATGTGGGCATGGATGTTCGTTATCGGAAGATCCATGTTCAAGTCGGCTACAGCCCAGATGGGACTTGTGCTGGCTCCGCCGGATGTCTGGTAAAATCACCATTGTAAACTGTGTTGACATCTCTTTTTCTCTTCTCTCTTAAAGGGGAGGAGGGTTTCAGACGGCGACCTGTCGGAAGTGTGGCTTGTTATATCGTTGTGTACGGGTTCAGGTGTAGCTGCTTAGCTTGCGTGCTAGTTGTGGCCTACCTGTTAGCCGCGCAGCTGTTAGCTGCGGCGTTGGCTCGCTGTGTTTACCAGGCTGGTATACGTTAGCTTGTGGCTATCAGCCGTTCGGCTGTTAGCTTAATGCTACACTGTTGAATGTTCTGTGACTATAACATGCTTTAAACACTCTGACTACGACGTCATCTTTGACAGAGGATGTTAGTCGAACCTACCCGGAGCCCGGCCGGCGAGGAATGCGTCAACAAGGAGAACCGTAGCGGCGGGATGGAGCAGCGACGCTGCCCGTGTCGTCAACACAGATGCTGTGTTTACTATCGGTGCCCTGTTAGAGACTGCAGTTCGCTTGGTCTGCGCTCACGGTAGGAAAGGTCCCGACCGGACCTTGAACACTTCTTCTTTCTTTCCCTTCTAAATGTTTTGTAAAGAATGATGTTTTCCAAAACGAGTGTTGCTGCACTACATTTAGGATACGACGTGAGTTGTGTGTGAATTGTCTTGTCACTGGTATTAGCTTCTCCATGCAAATCGGGTTGTTTGTTACAGATGTAAAAATGATCTGGTTTGTTGTGTTGAGAAACATCATGTGTGTTCATGTACCGTGTACTCACAACTAAGAGGGTTAAACTAACCTATAAAGCTATGCTTAGTGACATATGAGTGAAGAATGAATTCTTTTCTCAGCCTGTAATGACAATGAACAGTGTGTTCACATATTAACAGGTTTACCTGTTCAACTGGCAGTATTAAGGGTAAGGTAGGAGGGGTGTTCCCCCCGGTTCCCTGGGGACTTCCTCACCCTCCTCTCAGACATGTTGTTTACAATATATTGTGTCACTGTGTGGTGGGATACGGTGTAACCCTTGGCGTGATTGCTGGGGTTGTGCTAAAACTGCTTGAGGAACTGTATTTTCCTAAAAGAAAAGATTGTTTGGTCACTTTTCGTGTGTGCTTAGCAAGGCCTGTGGCCGATACTAATCGAGAATTGTGTATTCTCTCATTATGAAAAACGGCGTTTCTCTGTAGAGTGTATTGCCATTTTTCGTGGTGGTAAAGGGTTGTGTGTATCTTGTGATCTACAACTGGGTTGGGTTGGCCACAGAAGCACATGTGTAAGTCTGGTACCGGGGCTCTTAAGGGGGCCCTCTCTATTCTGTGTTTTTTCCTTAGTAAAAATCAGATAGCAGGTTAGCACATGAGCTGTGTGAAGCTGTTAGACGCTTCATGTAGCTGACTATGACTGTGTCATACTCTTTTTTGTCGTTACATCGTATCATGGGTGTGGGGTCGTAAAGGGGTGAACTGGTAATCCTTTCCTCCCCTTCTTTGATGGGCAGGGGTTAAGACCTCCTGTCCTTCAAGGTTCCTGTCACGTTGCTGTTCGGCACGTTACAGGGTAAGAGGGGGGGGAGGGAGTTTCCTGGTCCCACGCCCTGGAATATTGGGCGTGTGCACCGCAGAAATTCCCCCGCCACAGAGTACGTCACTGTGCGAGTCTCTGTTGGTAAGACTTCCGTGAGCTGTTCAGGTCCATATGATGGATCTGTTTCAGGGAGGGGTCAGGGCTCCTCCTCACGAAGCTCCTACTCGGGCCTTCTGTGAGTTAGGACTCTCCTTCCATGTGAGGGAGCCTCCTCAGAGTGCAGAGCCTCCTCCTCAGATTGTCAAGGTGAGTAGAACTCCAAAAAGGAGTCCTGCTCTATTGTGTGTGTATTCGATTCAATTCGATTATTGAGTGTGTATGGGTTCAGTGCCTCCTCCTCGGAGAGCCCTAAACCAAAATTTTACATGGCTCAATGTTGCAATATATTCTTTTCAATCTATACAGCTCGCGTGGGAAGTCTCTCTGGGGATTTCCGCCTCCTCCCTATGGGAGGGTGGTGGGATGTAAAAATGTAAACAATTTTTACCCTCAGCCTGCGTCACGAGGGATTCATGTCAGTCTGTGTTCTTTCTTTTTTGGATAAAAAGAGGAAGGTACATGAAGCACGACGGCTCTGTGTCATTCTCCCAGGCGACTTGGAGGAACAATGTTTGGTGTCTTGCTAGACTATCCATTGATGTGTTTGGGTCTCGATGCATACATAGTGCTGGCTCGGTGTGTTTCTGTTACAGGATCACACAGGGGCTAAGTGCGCCTTGGTTGCTTGTTAAAACAGCGTTTTTATAGGGCAACTGGGATGGGGTTTTGTCTCTTCCAAGCGCCAGTTTACTAGGTTGTCTCGATGAATTCTTGTTCATATCTGGGGGATGTTAACGGAATAGATCTGAACATAGGTAAAGGGGTCTCACGCCCTTGGGGTGGGCCATTGAGCACGGTCTAAATGAGGACCGTCTGGGTGGCGCCCTCTTTTCATGTTTTAGATCGACACGCATACCTACCCCCTCTCCTGGAGTGGGCATGTCGGCGTGGTTAGGACACGGGACTGGTCTGGTCACGCTGGTCCAGGTCAGTTAACCCGTTGTCCGCCGGGGATGCAGATCTGCTGTTCTGATACCCTGAGGGACTTGTGCTTTTTTCGGGGGGGAAAATGCCAGGTCGGTCCGGGTGTCACAGGGTTGGGCGCTATGGAGACCCTTGTTGGGTACATATTGTACTGTCGTAATGGCTTACGGCCATGCCAACCTGTACACGCCCGATCTCGTCCGATCTCGGCCGCTACGCAGGTTTGGTCCTGGTTAGTACTTGGTTTGGAGACCGCCTGGGAATACCAAGTGCGGTGTGCTTGGGGCTGGTTCTCCATTCTTTTCGCTCCTCTCTCACGCGTGGCGAAGAGGGGGCTGTTGGGGTGGTCTTGGACCTCCTCTGGAACCCTGTGCTTCCCGTGCCGCCGGGCCCGGTCCGAAGTAATGTTTTCGTCGACCCGTAGGCCTGGAATAACCCTTTTTTGAAAACTGAAACACTTGTACTGCGGTATAGCCAGTTATGCCCGCAGGTGTGTTTTGGAGTTTTTTCTTGAGGGGTTATAGGAACAACCACCGCATAGGGTAACGACAAGGTGGTTGATTCCCTGGCGTGTTGGAGCAGTGTCAACTCCCGGGTTATCCGGTTGAGTGTGCCCCTGCACGTTCATGACGTCTGCCAATCATGTCAGCCTTCTCTGCCTCAACCCATCTGGGTGGGTTTTTTTTAATGGAGGCTTGGTCATGCAACAACGCCAGCATACGCCCCTTCCGCCGGGGGGGCTGTTCTCAGCTAACTCCTTTGGCGCCTGTCTCGTCCGCAGTGCTCCAGGCTCAGGTTACAGCCTGTTGCCTGGTTTCCCCGGTGCGCTGCCTGCTTCCGTTGGTTAACCTTTTTTGTGTGCTTACGGCCATGCTGACTGCCTGTTCTGCAGGGTCAGTGTGCCAGGCGGTGTGCTATTGGGGGGAAAGGGCCCACTCTTGGAGGGGCCCTATCCGAATATGCTGGCGATGTGGGGCGGTGTCACTAAGTGACCGCCTGGTGGGGTCTTGATGCCTGGCGTCATTGACCTCTCCGGGCCCCCGTTTTCCAGGGGATCCAGTCCCTTCAGTGGGTCTGGGTCTTCCTTCGCGCTCCGCTGCTACGGCCTTGCCACGGGGTTGAGTTTGCTCTTGACTCCGTGATTTTGGGGGCAGTAACGAGGGTTGTTCCTTCCGTTCGTTCCCTGGTGGCATGTGGGTTGTGCGTGTGCGTAGTCGTGGGGTCAGGCCACGATCTGCTCACCCTGTGCGTTGAGTTGCTTGAGTTCCTCTTCGCACGGTCGGATCCGTCTCCCTCCCGTCCTCCAATAGGGAGGGTATCCTCCATTAGGGAGGGTCGGGGGCTCGGTCCTCCCCGGTCTGATGGTTGTGGGGGGCCTCAGTGGGGTACATTTGTCGAGCTTCAGGCTCCCGCTCAGCTCCTGTAGTGCAGATGACGCTGAGCGGCAGCCAGTATGAAATAGAACGTAAGGTTATGTATATAACCAAGTTCTATGAATACTGGTGACGCTCAGCGTCAGGACGCCACTGCGGCCCTTGATCTCGCCAAGTGGTGAAAGTTTGGGAAGGAGGCGAGTAGGTGACCACACACCTGCTTATGAAGGTAAGCGGATAGGGGTGTGGCCAGACAAATGTTGGGATGTAAAGGTACATTGTGGATTTTTTTATTCAGTGCTCGTGCACGAAGTGAAGTGCGTGCAGATGACGCTGAGTGTCACCAGTATTCATAGAACTTGGTTATATACATAACCTTACGTTATCACTATGTCTGCACCTAGTTATCATCTAGTTATCACTATGTCTGCACCTAGTTATCATCTAGTCATCACTATGTCTGCACCTAGTTATCATCTAGTTATTACTATGTCTGCACCTAGTTATCATCTAGTTATTACTATGTCTGCACCTAGTTATCATCTAGTCATCACTATGTCTGCACCTAGTTATCATCTAGTCATCACTATGTCTGCACCTAGTTATCATCTAGTCATCACTATGTCTGCACCTAGTTATCATCTAGTCATCACTATTTCTGCACCTAGTTATCATCTAGTCATCACTATGTCTGCACCTAGTTATCATCTAGTCATCACTATGTCTGCACCTAGTTATCATCTAGTCATCACTATGTCTGCACCTATAGTTATCATCTAGTCATCACTATGTCTGCACCTAGTTCTCATCTAGTTATCACTATGTCTGCACCTAGTTATCATCTAGTCATCACTATGTCTGCACCTAGTTATCATCTATCACAGTAAATTTCGCAGAGTAAATTTTAAAATTGTACTCTGTTTGAAATTTACTGTGTAGTTATCAAAATATACATAAATAAAAAGACTTGCATTACGTCACAACACTTTCCCTCAGGCTCTCTCTCTCTCTCGCTCTCGCTCGCTCTCTCTCGCTCTCTCTCTCTCTCTCTCTAATCCATCATTCTCTATGACTCTGCATGTCTCCATCTGTGTGGGTAGGAGGGTGTCTCTCTCTCTCTTCGTCTCTCTCCTTCCCCCGTCTCTCTCCTGATAGAGAGTACAGATGTTGTTGATCGTTTTTAAAAACACAGCCAACGAGACACAGAAGTCGACTGAAAGAGTGTTCGTGGAGACAGGCGGCAGTAAAGACGCCTCACGGCGCTCTGAGAGATGCGAGGGTCGATGGGTTGGTCTTTGCAGAGAGCCAGAGACACGCTTGGTGTCAGGATGAGAAAGCAGAGGAGGATCACAGTGTCTGGTCTTCTGCTTCATCCTTCTGCTTTATGTGCAGGGCATGAAGTATCTCTCTGCAGCTGTCCAAGGCTGCTGGAGGAGTTGGAAGGACACTTTCTAAACAGAGAGAGTAACAGTTGTTACTGATTACTGGTTTTGACTCCTTTTTTGGTAATGATTTCTCTTGATCAGTGGTTTTCACATCAAGGTAAGCTGAAAGAAGTAGACAATGAACCCCCATGATATTTTTCCTTTTAAATTAATATGTTTTATTATAGAATTCTGTCAATACTCAGTGAAACCTGTGACTATAATTGTCATTGTGCTATTTATGGATGTAATTATAGTGTAATTCAATTATAGTGTAATTAAACTATTTGCTAGGGACCCCCTGGAGCCCATCCATGGACCCATGGGGGTCCCCAAACCCCACTTTGAGAACTACTGGTCTTGATGATATATTTGTTCCCTTGCATATACTGTTTTGTATTGTTAATTTTCTGTTTATTGTCTCTCTCTTTTTCAGGCTGAGGTGGTCTGACGTCTCTGCTGTCCATGTGACTATATGTCCTCCATGTGTGTATTATGTTTGCCCTGATGAAGGCCAAACATTATTTTAATAATAATAATAATAATAATAATAATAATAATAATAATAATAATAATAATAATAATAATAATAATAATAATAATAATAATAATAATAATAATAATAATAATAATAATAATAATAATAATAATAATAATAATAATAATAATAATAATAATAATAATAATAATAATAATAATAATAATAATAATAATAATAATAATAATAATAATAATAATAATAATAATAATAATAATAATAATAATAATAATAATAATAATAATAATAATAATAATAATAATAATAATTATTATTATTATTATTATTATTATTATTATTATTGTATAAATTAACTAGCCTGAGGAGAATGTCTGGGGAAGAGGTGTGATGAGGTCTGGGGAGGGGGTCTGAGGAGGAGGGCTGTGGAGGAGTTCTGAGGAGGACGTCTGTGGTGGAAGTCTGAGGAGGAGGGCTGAGGGTGTCTGGGGAGGATATTATATATAGGATCATTAGGATGTAAGATATAATTATGAATATGTAATTTCTTTGCCAATAATTGCTGTTGCTGATGCTGCAGTCTTTCTCCCTCTCTCTGTTCTCTCTCTCTTTCTTTCGTCTGTCTGACTCTCTCTCACTGTCTGTCTCTCTCAATGTCTGTCTCTCTCTCTCTCTGTCTGTATATCTCTCACTCTGTCTCTGTGTCTCTCTCTCTCTCTTTCTCTCTCACTGTCTGTCTCTCAATGCCTGTCTCTCTCTCTGTCTGTCTGTATGTCTCTCTCTCTGTCTCTCTCACTCTTTCTCTGTGTCTCTCTCTCGTTCTCTGTCTGGTGTGAAGCTTAAGAGACTGTCGCAGCATGGCAGGTTGTTGACAGGTGTATTACGACCTGTATTCCATCAATGACAGCTAGGTTCCTCTCTGTGTGTGTGTGTGTGTGCGTGCGCGTGTGCGTGTGTGTGTGTGTGTGTGTGTGCGTGCGTGCGTGCGTGCGTGCGTGCGTGCGTTTGTTATAATGGTCTTGGCTTTATGACACTAGCTTCTCCTGTCAAACACAACAGAAAGGAGATACATTTAAAAATCCCACAAAACATGACAGTCCTCCTGAACCTGGCTCCTGGTTGAGGGTGTGAGAGCCTTCTACAGTTAGAGATGACAGCCCTCCTGAACCTGCAAGCGTGGAGGCCTGAGGGCTAGGCTAAAGCTAACTCCCCATCGCCTATCACTACCCAGCACCTTCCTCGCCAATGTGCTATTTCTTATCAATCACAAAAAGGATTATGGACTGCAACGTCACGATTTTCACAGAATCCTGGCTTAATAGTGGAGTTCCCCTATTGAGCTACAAGGACATGATCTTACCAGGGCTGACAGATCAGCTGATGGCTCCAGTAAAACCAGGGGTGGAGGTTTGTGCATCATTTATATAAACAAAGCTTGGTGCACTGACAATACCATCATTGAGAGTCACTGCTCTGCTAACCTTGAATATCTTATGGTTAGATGTCGAGCTTTCTATACTGTACGTCCCACCGGATGCTAATGCTAAGCTAGCAATGAAAGAACTGCATGTTTGTTTTCCAATGAAGGAGACAGACGAGACAGACCAGATCTAACTTAGAAATGAGAAATTAGTCTAATTAGGCAGGTGAAGCATCAGAACTCAGAAATTGAATGCACCTTCTGAGTTTACACCTGGTAGGTGTTACATCCCAATGTATATATTCCCCAGTGTGTGTCTCCATGTGTGTGTGTTCTCCATTTTGTTTCCTCCCTCCAGCCATTGTTCCCTTCACCATTGGTCAATTCTTCCATTATTGCAATACAGCACCGATTGGTGGATGGCTTTCCAGACTCCAACACTCAATCCACACCACCCAATCATGGATCACCCCACACCTGTTAAAACATGGCTTCTCACTTCAGTTTTTCTCTCTCTCTGGCATGAGGCTAGGCATGTTGTGTTTTTGGTAAACCTGTAACTTTGACAGTATTGCATTTCGTTTATTGGCCTTTGGTGCTTAGTAGTAATTTCCTTGTGTGTGTATGGCCACAGAGAGAGCATTGTTAGTTATAGTTTGTTTTTGTATATATTCTGCTTTTGTTTCTGTATAATTAATGTGTTTTTCTCTCTTTCTCAGGAAGCACAGATGGGGTGAGCTGCCATTTCCTTTGGACATTGTTTTCTCCTGTTTTGGTTAGGTAAGAGTAGTTTAGGTAATGTAATCTCTTTTACCATAGATTAGATTGTGTTTATTTGGAGTATAGTGGTGTTTGTTTGTTGTTTTGGCCTGGGCTCACCCCTGAGCTACATGTGCTTCCTTTGCATCTACCAATAAATATCATTGTTGTTTACAAACCTGGGCCATCTTTTCTGTCAACCAACTGTTATGTTACAGCCCTTTACCCTTAGACTCACAGGGGTCGTAACATAAATGGGGGCTCTGCCTGGATTTTGTAACCCGTGTTCAATTGTTGGTTGATGGATTTGGTGAACTGTGTTTGTTTACACTTGTATAGTTATTAATTAATTTGTGTGTAAAAATGGCATTTGTGTAAAAAAAATAATAATGGCAGTTAGTACTTTTGATCTGGGGAAATTCTTGAGTAATCCTACTTGGGAAGCGCTAGATAGCTGCCGCTAGGCAGACTTAGTGGAGATTGCCACACATTTTAAACTCTCGGTTCAACAAAAGCATCTTAAGCAGGATATCAGGTGTCTTGTGGTAGATAAGCTGTTGGAGCAGGGGACGCTTGTTTTACCTGCGGTCTCTGATGAACATGCAAGTCCTCCTGGTGAACCTACGGAAGCACAGCCTTCTGAGGAGCAAGCCCATGGTGCTGAAAAGGCAGGTGTGAACGTCACATTGCCACATTTTCACTTGACCTCTCCTGTGTCAACTGGGTCTCGAGAAGGGGCCCAGGTCAAGGTTAGAATAGCCCGTCTCCAGATGGAGGCTCAGGAGAAGGCACAAGCACGTGAGGCGGAGTATCGGCTTCGTAAAATGGAGCTTGAGGCAGAAAATGAAAGGGCTGTTAACATTCGTAGGTTGGAGCTTGAGCATGAAGTGGAAAAAGAGCTCAGACTGCGGAGGTTGGAGCTGGAAGTCCTAAGGAGTGAATCCAACTCTGCTACACCGACTCCTCCACAAGGCCCGGGTATGTCCTCCTCCACAGCTTATTCATCACACACTTTTGATATAAGTAAACACATTGCTTTGGTGCCTCCGTTCCGAGAGACAGAAGTTGATACTTATTTTAATGTGTTTGAGCGTATTGCTGCTTCATTGCGCTGGCCAAGAGAGGTCTGGCCTTTGTTGCTTCAATGCAAATTGACTGGTAAAGCCCAAGAGGTTTGTTCAACACTTTCCCTAGAAGATAGTCTATTGTATGATACTGTGAAGGCTGCCATCCTTCGTGCATATGAGCTTGTGCCCGAAGCTTATAGGCAGAGGTTTCGCAGTCACAAGAGAGCTGTCAACCAGACCTTTGTAGAGTTTGCTAGAGAGAAGGGAACTCTCTTTGATAAATGGTGTGCAGCAAGCAAGGCCTCAGATCTTAACTCTCTCAGAGAACTCATTCTATTAGAAGAGTTTAAGAATCGTTTGCCAGAGCGTATTGTAATTTACCTGAGTGAGCAGAAAGTGTCCACTCTGCAGCAAGCTGCTGTATTAGCTGATGAGTTTGCGCTAACCCATAAAACTGTTTGTAGATAGGCGTGACTCGTTTCTCCCCCATGATTTCTCTCAGAAACATTCTGTCCCCAACCATTCAGAATTCACACACCCCCGACCAAGAATGTCACCTCCACGCTCAAAAGAGGAGCGGACATGTTACTACTGTCATAAATCTGGTCATGTTATTTCTGACTGTTTAACATTGAAACGTAAGCAGCAACCGTCCTCTCAGAACTTTAGACAACCCAAAGGGGTTGGTCTGATTAAAATGGCACCTGATTCCGATCAACAGATGCACAATGATCAGGATGTTCTCGATCCTTGTTTCAGGCCATTTACTTCCAAGGGTTTAGTTTCCTTGACAGGGGATCCAACAGATCAGTGTACAGTTCAGATCTTACGAGATACTGGAGCCTCACAATCCTTTATCCTCTCTGATGTACTACCTCTGTCTGAGAAATCTTCCTGTGGTTCTAGTGTCCTAGTTCAAGGTATTGAGATGGGTTTCGTGCCAGCCCCGTTACACTGTATTCATGTACAATCTGATTTGGTCACTGGGTTCTTTAAAATAGGGGTGAGACCTTCCTTGCCAGTTAAAGGCATTTCCTTTATCATGGGAAATGATTTAGCTGGAGGACAGGTGAACGCTGTGCTGGAAGTGTTGGATCACCCAGACACAGATTCTCTGCCTGATGACTTGTCACAGAACTTCCCTGAAGTTTTTTCTGCAAGTGTTGTCACTCGGGCTCAATTGAAAAAGAGAGGTGATGAAATTAATTTGTCTGACTCTGTTTTTGCTTCAGCCTTTGTCAGGGAGGAGTTGCTGGCTCCAACTTCTGATACCGCTGACAAACCACCGACTCATAGTAAGGTACCCCCACAGACAACTGTAACTAGTTCCGAAGCTTTGAAGTTACCCGTTACTCGTGAAATGCTAATTACTGCCCAGAAGGCTGACCCTTCTCTTGCAAAATGTTTCTCTTCTCTTGAAACAGAACAGAGGAGAGAGTTGCATTCTTATTTTGTGGATGAAGGAGTTTTGATGCGTACATGGAGGTCCCATGGTACTAGACTGGCAGAGCATGCACAATCGGAGATGGGGCTACCAGATCAGGTACCAGACTGGAGCACTGTTTATCAGATTGTTGTCCCTGCAGTTTATCGTCAGCATGTACTGTTCTTGGCCCATGACCACCCTTGGTCTGGACACTTGGGAGTCACTAAAACATACAACAGAATACTTCAACATTTCTTTTGGCCCGGTTTGAAGTCCGATGTAGCACAATACTGTCGTACCTGTAGTACTTGTCAGATCACCGGAAAGCCAAACCAGGTAATTCCACCTGCTCCCCTCTGTCCTATACCAGCGGTCGGTGAACCATTTGAACATGTCATAGTTGACTGTGTTGGTCCGTTGCCAAGGACCAAAGCCGGCAATCAGTTTTTGTTGACAATAATGTGTACCGCCACCCGTTTCCCTGAGGCTATCCCTCTTCGCAGAATTACAGCGCCTGTAATAATTAAGGCTTTGACGAAGTTCTTCTCCACGTTTGGACTGCCTAAGGTAGTACAAACGGACCAAGGCACCAACTTCCTGTCTAGGTTATTTGAGCAAGTGTTACAGTCCCTGGGTATCCGACATATAGTGTCCAGTGCCTACCACCCTGAAACTCAGGGGGCTCTAGAACGTTGGCATCAGACCTTAAAGTCCATGCTGCGTAAATATTGCTTAGACACAGAGAAAGATTGGGATGAGGGTGTCCCCCTTGTTCTATTTGCTGTGCGAGAGACCATACAGGAGTCTCTTGGTTTCAGTCCTGCTGAGCTCGTTTTTGGGCACACTGTTAGAGGGCCTCTGAAAGTTCTTAAAGAACGGTTCATGTCAAAGGGTGCCAGCACACCCACTAATGTTCTAGATTTTGTTAGCCAGTTTCGAGAGCGACTGCATCAGGCGTGCTCTCTCGCAAAAGAAGCGCTCTCTTCTTCCCAGAGAACTATGAAACGGCACTATGACGAGAAAGCTGTTTCTCGATCTTTCCAGCCAGGTGATAAGGTTCTAGTCCTGTTACCTATCCTTGGTTCTGCTCTTTCCGCTCGTTTTTCCGGACCGTATGCAATAGACAAGAAGATAAGTGATACAGACTATGTGGTTCGCACCCCTGATCGTAAACGTCACTCTCGTGTTTGCCACATCGATATGCTTAAACCATATTTTTCCAGAGATAGTGTGCAGGTGAAGACCTCAGACCAGACAGCCGGACTGGCCGTCTCTGCTGTTGCCTCAACTCCAATAGTTCCGGACTCTCCTGACGTTAGTGGTGAGGATGTAGATGGCTTGGAGTTGCGCAATGCAGCCCATCAGGGTGCTAGATTGTCCAACACTGAGATGTTATTGAACCTGCCCACTCACTTAGCACACTTACCTGAGGAGCAGCGAGAGGACATCACAAATTTGATTCAGGCCTACATGGCTCTGTTTGGTGATGTTCCCTCCTGTACTTCTGTATTGGCCCATGATATTAAAGTTAACAATGCTGTGCCTATCAAGCAACATGCATACCGTGTTAACATCACCAAGAGGGCCATGATGCAACAGGAGGTTGACTATTTGTTAAAACATGGTTTAGCCAAGCCAAGTTGCAGTCCCTGGAGTTCACCTTGCTTGTTAGCTCCCAAATCGGATGGAACTCCTAGATTTTGTACTGATTTCCGAAAGGTAAATGCTGTCACCGTGCCTGATTCCTTCCCACTGCCCCGCATGGAAGATTGTATTGACAACCTTGGATCTGCCACCTATGTTAGCAAACTAGATTTGTTAAAGGGTTACTGGCAGGTCCCTTTGACCCCCCGTGCCTCGGAAATCTCTGCGTTTGTTACTCCTGACAATTTTTTGCAATATACTGTAATGCCTTTTGGAATGCGTAATGCCCCGGCCACTTTCCAGCGACTGGTGACCCTAGTCCTGGCTGGTGTTCCAAATTGTAATGTCTATCTCGATGACCTGGTTGTCTATTCGACCAACTGGCGTGACCACATGACAACCTTGCAAACTGTCTTTGACCGCTTAGCTGGAGCCTCCCTGACCCTTAACCTTGCCAAGTGTGAGTTCGGCAAAGCTACGGTTACCTATCTTGGTAAGCAGGTAGGACAAGGCCAAGTGCGTCCGGTGGATGCAAAAATATCTGCAATCACAACTTTTCCAGTGCCTACTACTAGGCGGGAATTGCGTAGATTCCTTGGGATGGCTGGGTATTACCGTGGTTTTTGCCGGAACTTTTCTTCTGTCGTCACTTCTCTCACTAGCCTGTGTAGCCCGTCCAAACCATTCATTTGGACAGCTGATTGTCAAAATGCATTTGATAGTGTTAAAGCTCTCTTATGCAGTTCCCCTGTTCTCTCTGCTCCAGATTTCTCCCTGCCGTTCCAGCTGGAGGTGGATGCCAGTGGGGTGGGAGCTGGAGGGGTGTTATTACAGGAAGATCATGATGGTGTCAGTCACCCGGTTTGTTATTTCTCCCGGAAATTTAACAAACATCAACTAAACTATTCCACTATTGAAAAGGAGACTTTGGCTATGTTGTATGCGTTGCAACATTTTGAGGTGTATGTCGGTTCGAGCGTATTACCAGTGGTAGTATACACCGACCACAACCCATTGGTTTTTCTGTCGCGGATGTACAACCACAATCAGCGCCTCATGCGTTGGGCGCTCATAGTGCAAAATTATAACCTCAGCATAAAGCATAAGAAGGGGTCTGAGAATGTGTTGGCGGATGCTCTATCTCGGAGTTGAATCTCTCGTGCTGTCGACTTGTTCTATTTTGCTGTCTACTCGGTCTATGTTGCTGTGGACTCGTTTTATGTTGCTGCTAGTTTTTTCATAGCTCTTTGTTTTGGAGTACATGTTATCTCGGGGCTGTTATCTCGTTGTTAGAAAAAAAAGAAAAAAAAACATGTTTAGTTGGTGTTAAGTGTCGAACATGTTTTTGTCTTATGTATGGGGGTGTTACATCCCAATGTATATATTCCCCAGTGTGTGTCTCCATGTGTGTGTGTTCTCCATTTTGTTTCCTCCCTCCAGCCATTGTTCCCTTCACCATTGGTCAATTCTTCCATTATTGCAATACAGCACCGATTGGTGGATGGCTTTCCAGACTCCAACACTCAATCCACACCACCCAATCATGGATCACCCCACACCTGTTAAAACATGGCTTCTCACTTCAGTCTTTCTCTCTCTCTGGCATGAGGCTAGGCATGTTGTGTTTTTGGTAAACCTGTAACTTTGACAGTATTGCATTTCGTTTATTGGCCTTTGGTGCTTAGTAGTAATTTCCTTGTGTGTGTATGGCCACAGAGAGAGCATTGTTAGTTATAGTTTGTTTTTGTATATATTCTGCTTTTGTTTCTGTATAATTAATGTGTTTTTCTCTCTTTCTCAGGAAGCACAGATGGGGTGAGCTGCCATTTCCTTTGGACATTGTTTTCTCCTGTTTTGGTTAGGTAAGAGTAGTTTAAGTAATGTAATCTCTTTTACCATAGATTAGATTGTGTTTATTTGGAGTATAGTGGTGTTTGTTTGTTGTTTTGGCCTGGGCTCACCCCTGAGCTACATGTGCTTCCTTTGCATCTACCAATAAATATCATTGTTGTTTACAAACCTGGGCCATCTTTTCTGTCAACCAACTGTTATGTTACAGCCCTTTACCCTTAGACTCACAGGGGTCGTAACAGTAGGAAACGAGAGAAAAGGAAGAAAAAGAGGGGATAACGCTGGATAATTTAGCAAAACGACAAGCTGCCACCAGAACTCCGGAGTGGAGTCATGTGATGAATTTGGTAGGTTGGTTCGGTTCGGTTCTGGCATAGCGGAACTGAGCGCCCGTCTGGGATCATTTTCGGAGCAGACGCTCCTTTGCTACACCGGTGGTCAATCATTTTCACCATCAGCGGTGACTGGTCACTGGTCAGTTCAGGACTGCTCACAACATGATCACTCGTCCGAACGGCTTGTCAAATGACGCTCGCCGGATGTTTAGTCTTGTAACTCGAGAATCAAAAGGCGGCCAATTCAACTTTCCAACAACGTAGACCGGAGCCGACAGACGAGAGCAAAGTGCTGCGACGTACGATAAAATGCATAATAAAAATGTTTACGTTCTGTAGTAAATTCACCTAAATTAACGCGATAAAGTCCCAGCCCTAATTTAAATAGCATATTCCACCTTTGTGAGATGGTCTACAACATGTCAATTATTTTTATTTTTAGTAGCGAAATAAAGAAATAATAATATATATATATATATAAAAGTGGATAAAAAAAAGAATTCAGCATCACAGAAATGGAATAGCACACTATTGGCATTGGTCAGCACTATGAAGTACCGTAGGCTTACCTTGTCAATGGACCTGGACAGATTTGTTAAATCAGAATATCCAGTGGTGGTCCAGGGATTGTTTAGTCCCGCAGCCGCTTTGTCGAAAATAAACCTCTTGAATCACAAAACATCTCCAACAAAATCTCTGTTAGCCGAACCAGTTAGCCATTCCAGTTTGCTTATAGTTATCGACATATGTTGTCCCTTCCCGGCTCTTGCCTGAACAATGCAGAGCTGTGGTGTCGGTCTTCCTTTTGCTTTGATGAGCAATTGTTGTTAACATTTTAATTTAGTGAAATCATTTAGTAATAGATACACGACAAGATCTCTGTCACCTTCCATTGTTGTTGATTGATTGCTAGCTACTAAAACTTCGAACGAGGCCGCGAGGCGATGACGTTGTCACGTTTAGCTTTTAATGTGATTTGATTGGTCTTGAACTTCTGGCCCAGCCGCCCAGGCGGAGGCAGCCAGATCCTAGTGGAATCACCAGGTCACCAGGCTGGTGCGCCGTTAACACATTGAGTGCCACGCCCCTTCCGGGAAGTGACCCCTTCCGTGCCGCCCATTAAACCCATGTAAACGTAGTTGTAGTTTGTAGAGCTAAACCTATATTTTATAGTATAGCTATGGGTATAATAACGCCCTCGAGTCTCAGTGAGCTGCTTCTGGTCAACGTGCAAAAAACAGATTATTTTTTCATCCGTACATTTCCGTTTTATACCGTTTTGAATATGAACATAGTCCGGCCGCTTCTGAGCAATTCCAGGGAAAAGACACGAAAACAGTGTTTTTGTGTAATTCAATAAACACGTTGTAATTTTTCGCCTGATTACCGGATCTTCCTGAAATCAACGATAGATCATCATTATCATCCTTCGTCGTGCACGCATGCAATGTGATTTAGACCGGCACGCCCCACCTCCCTCCCCCCTCCTGCAACCCAACAGCAAACAGCCATACACATAAAACACAGATAGCTTCAATAGCTGTAGAAATAAATATCAGATCAACGCAAGCTTTCATATATGGTGTCCTTACCTGGTCTCTGAAGTAATGCAAAAAAAATAATCCAATAATCTCATCGCCATTCCAATTATCCACAGCGATCCTGTCTCCGATGTTGTTGGGAATTGCACTTCAACGGGCGGGCGGGGTCAGTAGTCCAAACCATCCCTACAAGCGCGTGTTTTGGACCCGCCCCCACGCCGCAGCTTGGTAGGGCAAATAAACGAACCTGTTTCTAACGGGGTGCAATAATGCCGGAAGGCGCTCAACGATCGGGCGACAGAACCGTAGATCTACGTTTTTGGCAAACAATGTGTTAAGACCAACCCCATTGAATTAAGCTTGAATCTTATTGGCTAATAATATGTTAAGGGATTCCAGAAAATGACACGCAAGCCTGGCTTCAATGTCAATCAAAATAATGCTACCAGTCCAGCAGTGTACCTGGGCTGCCTCAGTGTTATAGAGAGTGGCCGCAGTTTCGCTCGTTCGGTTCATTTCTCCAGGAGGGAGAAAATTATTCTAACACAGAGATGAAAAAGAATGATTTTCTTATTATTGTAAACTATAAACAAAATAAAAATTTTAAATATTCTGTAACACTTTATAACAACACTTTATATATATATATATATAAGACCTTTATAAGGTATTTGTAGATAATGAACGAATCATGAACAAACCATTTATATACATTCGTAAATGATTATTAAATCATTTATGACTATTTGTATAACATTTACAAATTAGTTCTACATTATTTATAACTCATTATCAACATTGTTTGTACTTGATTTGTTCATCATTAAATAATGTTGTTTAATGTGTAGTAACACATTTGTAGATGCTTTGAAAAATGGATATGAAAAAACTACTATACTGTACCTCCATTTATTTGTTCATGTTCAACAAATGATTTGTTAAGACATTCATAAAACATCTATAAATCATTTGCAGATGCTATTGTGTGCCCTAATCTGAAGTGAAACCTATTCATCATTAACAAATGTCTAATACAGTTAATTATTTGTTTACTTTTTCATCACATTCACATTAGCAGAGCCAAGTTATTCGTGCTGCCCCACGCTTTAAATTTTTTTTAACTTAAATTTGTATTAACATTTATAGACATACAACACTTAGACCAGGGGTGGGCAACTTTGTATATGGTGAGAGCCACTAAATTTCCACACTCAATCTGGGGGGCCGCATTGTTTATCGGCAGTCCCGCCAGTAGTACCCCATCACTCAAATAGCCCATAATAGTCACAGATGTGATAAATAAGGCATATAAACTATTATAATTTGTTGTAACTTTGTTTTTATTCCATTTCAAACGCATTTAGTAATGCTTAATTTTAACTTTATGAATTTATAAATACAGCTGAATTTGAAAGTATTGCTGTGTAACCCAAATATATACAAAAATGACTAATTATAATTAAGGCTTCTATTAAAATAAATGTATGAACTTAAAGCCCACTGCTCAACAAACACAAAGCAGCATTGCTGCTGCATTTCACTACAACAGTAAATCAAAAGTTTTGTTAAATGTATAAACTTTTATCCTGCTACTAAACAAAACATTCCTGAGTGCTTCATATCCATAACATGCATTTCAGTGTTATTAGTGTTATCTGAACACTACAAAAGTAAACAAGTAGCCAAGTGCAATACTCATCAGAATAATGAATTCCTTTTTGTGCAATTCTACATTGACCCTTTATCAAACTGGCATGACATTCACCCTCCCCCACAGTGGGTCAATAATGGTTCTGTCTTTAACACATTCGGGGCCATTGGGATGCGTCTAATAAATCTCTAGAGGACCGGCAAATGTAAACAGATGTGGGGCTGTTTGTAGAGCTAAATCTATACTTTATAGTATTGTTATCTGTCCATTCTCATTGTCAATTGAGACCATAAACCGTCCCTTAAAAATGGCTTAAAGAAACAAATATTTCATCAATACGTTCTCATTTTATAGCGCCGTGAATATAAACGTTATACGGGATTTGGTCTAGTATATTTCCTGGAAGGCGAGATAAAGGGCTAATAGCTACTACCGTTATATCCAATGGCATTTCTGTTATACATATGCTACAGTTAAAACTCAAACTGCATATGATCGGCACGATCCTCAAGCATGTATGCATGAAAGGGGGGGGGGGGGGGTCGTTTCTGATTATTGATTACCAATAACCCTGTTAGCCTCATTAGCCTCATTCCTATCAAAACAAGGCCCGATCGGGATGTACTTTACGTGAAAAAGATCTTACCATGGGCCGGTGGGATCCCCCAAAGCATTCCCCGTTATCGATCACCATCTGGTAGATCGATATGTCCATTGGCTGATGATAAATCCCCTTATTGCATAGTGAAATCTGCGATCCAAAACGTAATCCAAGCTACAGGCTGCACATCCAGAATCGAGCTAACTGAAAACTCCATTGAAAGTAAAAAAGAATAGTCCACCGTTCAGCCACAGGGCACACTCCATTATCGCGACAGCGCCCCTAAGAGGATCTGGCCGGTAATGCACGTTGGCGAATTCAAAGAGTAGGGTACATCTGCAGTGCCGCTCGCCGACCTTGAATAGGTTATTAAAATGGAATAAAAGCCAAAACAACTTGCCACGGATATATCCGTCCTTCTGTCCACAACGGGTGGAATCGAATCATGGAGATATCCGTGCTTGGGCGGGATTGTGTTAATGAGACACTTGTGGTCTCTCCTGTTGGCGCACAATAGAAGGAATGTCAACTTCAATGTTTGTGCATGCGATCTGCATCAGATGAAATAACGTTTCATTTTTGTGTGCACGCGCGTGCACATCCGTGCTCGTACTTCTGATCAGAAAAGTGCTGGGACGGCGTGGTACCGTGTGGCATGACCACTGCACCCCTGATTATTAGTGACCCACAATAGATGGAAATTACCTGATGTATAATGCAGTGCAGCATTGGACACTCAACGCCACTCTGCCTTAGAAGCCCGGCGAATCCTGTGTGTTTTCCTTTCATTGCGGGTGCTCCATCGGTAACAACAGTGGACAGTTTATCAAACCCCCCATATTGCTGCACGCCACTTTCAACAGCGTTGGTCAAAATGACAGCAACAGCAAATACCTAAAAATACAAATTTTCTGAACATTACATTTGAGGTGGAGCAAACTATATTGAATGGGTTTTTGAAAGTCCTTTACAGACATAGCTAGCTATCACATAAATGCCTTTTCCCCATACTCTGTGTTATTTTCAGTGGTACTGTGACATAAAATGGGGGTGGTGAGGTCTGAGCCGTGCTAAAAAGGGGAAGTTGACCTAAAAATGCAGGCTTAGCATTGCTACAGTGTATGGACATTCAGGCCTTGAGGTGATCTATATCCAGAAATAAGTCTTAATTAAAGATGGTTGAAATACCCTATTGAAACAGTTAAAACAGCTTGGACAGACATATATTTTCTGGACTGTTTTCACAAACAGTGCTGTATTTGTAATCTGTTATGTCCTAAATGTCTGGATGTAACATTAATGTCTATCAGTATGTGATGTATGCCCTGATGTATTGAAAATGGGTGACTCTGATGTAAACAAGACATAAGTCTTTCTCTGATCTGTAGCCTTTTAATTTTAGTTTTAGTCTTAGTTTTACGATATAAGAAAATAAGAATCACCACCGTGTCCCAAACTGTCAAATAGTTGGTATTACAACATTTACATTTAGTCAATTAGTTGACGTTTTTATCCAAATTATAATTATAATACATCTCTGTCAGCGGTGTAACAATATTCATCACACATAAAATATGTGTGAAAACATGTGAACATTGTGTGAGCTAAAAATATGCTATGAGTATAATGTTGTACACTAATTTTCATGTTACAAAGATATAAACCATTTGAATGATGACTGTAAATGTGACTATAATGTTCTACATTTTTACTCTAAGTATGCATGTGCCCTAATCTTCACGCCCCCCATGCGGTGTTTTAGCACCTAAGAAGGGCCCTGTTCGCACCCCCAAACAGAGACATAGCCTCACTGTCACACAGATCTTTTCTGTACTTTATATTTTCAGCCCAACTCTTTAAGCTATCATATATAGTGTAATATATGTGTAATAATTAAAGTGAATAATATAAAATACTGTAATGCAACCTTTTTAAAGAATCTATTTTAAATAAAAACACTTCGCAGGACCGTATTAACGAAATATTCAAACCCTACACCCTTGCAGGGTAATGAAATAGTGCACTTTGGCACCCAAAGAGCATTAAGGGATACATTTGTAATTTTCTTTTGCTTAAAGGATAACTCCACTATTTTGGGAAATTAGCTTATTTAACATCTTCCCTGGAGTTAGACAAGAAGATGCATACCTTTTTTGTCTCTGTGCGTGCATTTTAGCTTTGGGAATAGATGCTCCGTTAGCATAGCTTAGCTTCATCACTGGAAGTGAGGCAGGACAGTAGCCTTACAGTGTATTGCAAGGTCTGACATTGACCCACCTTGATATGCATGACCTTGGTGGGCTCTAGGTCAACTCCTGAAAAGGGGGTCAATGTCAGACTTTGCAATCAAAAGTTAGGGGGCTAATAACCCTTGCCATAATTTCAGTGCGCCCCTAACTTTTGATTGCAAGGTCTGACATTGACCCCCTTTTCAGGAGTTGACCTAGAGCCCACCAAGGTCATGCATATCAAGTTTGGTCAATGTCAGACCTTGCAATACACTGTAAGGCACTGTAAGGCTACTGTCCTGCCTCACTTCCAGTGATGAAGCTAAGCTATGCTAACGGAGCATCTATTCCCAAAGCTAAAATGCACGCACAGAGACAAAAAAGGTATGCATCTTCTTGTCTAACTCCAGGGAAGATGTTAAATAAGCTAATTTCCCAAAATAGTGGAGTTATCCTTTAAACAGTGTATAAAGATTATGTCTTTATCCAAGAAACTAAAATATAGACATACATACATTTGTAATTTGGAATACAGAAATTGTATTTTACATTTATTCTGAAACTTTATTATGTAACTTAATTCTCACACACAGTTTAAATGTTTAATCTGTAAACCTTGGAATACACACACAGACACACACCCACACCTTGGGGGCCGTTTTTTCTACAGAAACGGGAAGTCGCAGAGTCATAAATCTGCTTTTGGCAGAAGCTGCATCTGGTAGTTTTAGGCTTCCCATTGGCCCTAGTCATTCTCCCGCCTACTATGACACCTACGGGGGATGTCACTATCAGAATTTTCAGAGAACCTGCAGCGTTTCATTTCAATCTACTGAGAGACATTTGAGAGAACACACAGCCTACAGAGTGGAGTCAAACAGAGCTTGGGGAGTATTCTTTCTACACACCAACAGCAAAAGAGAGACATTTGAAATGCTTATTCTTAAGATACACTTATTCTGAACACAGACATATTGAACATTTCTGAAGAATAATAGATTCTTAAGAAATACACAAAATGTATTTTACATTTGGCTTTTGGCATTAAGAAAACACACACACATTTATTCTGAAGATACACAAACACCACTTGGAATAAATGCACTTTCTGAAGAAAACACACATTGTATTTTACATTTAGCATTTGGAATACACAAAATGTATTTTATTCTGAAGATATACATATATTCTTAACTTAAACCACACACATTTAATCTTAAGATTGTTGTGAAACTATATTCTGAAGATACACAAAATACCTTCTGAAGATATTGTATTTTTCTGAAAAACCTTGGAATACATATTGTGAAGATACACATAAAACATATTGTGAAGAAACACTAATACATATTGTGAAATGTTTAATCTGAAAACCTTGGAATACAGAAATACATATTGTGAAAACCTTGGAATACATACAATCTGAAAATAAAAAAAACTTTTGAATCTAAAAAAAAAAAGTGAATCTTTTATTTTGAAGGATGTTACAAAGGATCAGATTAAACCGAATATATATATTTATTTATTGATATATATTGCATAGTATTTGTATATCGTTTGATATCCCTTGTATATTCCTCGTACATATACACGGAATATCCCTTTAGCCCAGACCATAATATTTCATTCTCCTATTGGACAGCGGTCCACCGGCGCCAGAGCCGCGCCTCCGGAGTCAGGTTCAAAGTCACCGTCAAGACATGTCTGTGCATGCCCGGCCTTGCCCAGGGATACGAGACAGAAATGTCGTTGGCACTAGTTTGTTCACCGTGCATATAAATACGGCGCAGGTGAATACAGAAGTATGTTACCCAATAAGTTGAAGCCTCACCCACGATACAACGTGCGGTGAAGTATGGCCTGTTTGGCCCCAGAATAGAGCATTGAGACCGCGTGCGAATTAATAACTGAATTGTCAGAGTTTGGCGCTATACCGTCGAGTGCGACATATTTCTATTAAGTCAATAATAGTCTATTTGTGTATAGTGTATCGTGCGGCTAAAGTTCTACAGTGACCAGCATCCCCAACGCTTCCTCGTATTAGCTAGAGTTCTTATCCAGGCTGGGCTGCTTTCATTGCGCTTTCACCCGAGGAGACCTAGACGAGAACCGTGTGGACATGTACACTGGATTAATCTACCCGACGACTACATAGCCCTTTGCGGCTGGAATATATTTGCTTTGGTCCTGTGATTTATGGAGCGGAGAATCGCCGACGCCTGCACGTGTTGGATTTACCCCGCTAGGAGCCAAGTCGAGTCGGCGCCTCAGAGAGCCTGAGGCCGGCTAGCTTTCTTCACTGTGGAGCTACAGTCTACGGAGAACAGCTGTATTCGTCTGTGGATCAAGAGGCTATTGCACCGTCTCCTGTACCTGGAGTCTCCTTAGTCATCGTTGACCAGACTCTCTACTACCGACAGATCTTCTACCCCTGCTGGCTTACAACCAGGGGGACCCTTCCAGTATCTCCCGCTATATTACTAGTGTACCATAGATATAATTCCCTAAGATTCAGGTTGTATAACTACCTCCTGCGTAACCAGAGAATGGACATTCATTGTTGATTTGCCTACGCACATTCCTTTGCCTTACAAGTGCATTCAAAGTATATCGAGAAGTATTATGTACCTTTTGCTGCAATAAATACTTAAAGACAACTTTGTGTAGAACCGGTTCATTGTGGGAAGTGTTCATTATATTTAGATATCATGTACTGTATGGCCAGTAATTAAAGTACATAAAGCGGTAGTGGTTTAATGATACCATACTTATCAATACAGTCAGGGAATTGTACCCCTCAGTTACAAAGGACATTTTTTTTTTTTTGAAAAAAAATAAAACTTTTATTTTGAAAAAATTCTGAAAACTCCTCCCCTTCCGTAACCAGATGGCCCTCTCCTTCCGAAACCGGATGTCCCTCCCTCAAAACCGGATGTCCCGCCTCCTTACATCCTCGACCAATCAGAGAAGCCCTAGGGCAGTGGTCACCAACCTTTTTAAGCCCAAGATCACTTATTTTTTTGGTGAAGGCAAGATCTACCTATTGAAGCGTTGAGAGAAAAAGACAGCCAATATTGTACTTTAAACTAAATGACTTTTATTTGCCTGTATTCTAATTACATGCAATGCTTTGGTCCAACATTAAAACGTCAAAGTAGAACTATTGTGTACTTTCTCAGTCAGTGCTAAGTGCAGTCATCTTATGCAGCATCACTTTTCACATCAGAACAAAAGTAGAACTGTAATGTGGACTCTCATATTATTAACATTGACAAACATATTTACAATTAGCATTTTATAAAGTAGAACTGTAATGTGTACTTTCTCAGTCAATGCTAAGTGCAGCATCACTTTTCACATCAAAACAAAAGTAGAACTGTAATGTGTACTTTCTCAGTCAGTGCTAAGTGCAGTCAGTGCTAAGTGCAGCATCATTTTCACATCAAAACAAAAGTAGAACTGTATGTGTACTTTCTCAGTCAGTGCTAAGTGCAGCATCACTTTTCACATCAAAACAAAAGTAGAACTGTAATGTGGACTCTCAGGGTAAGAAAAAAAAAAAAAAAAAAAAAAAAAAAAATTTATTTTTTTTTCATGGAAAGATCTACAGGGACAGTCTCAAAGATCGACCAGTCGATCAAGATCGACGGGTTGGTGACCACTGCCCTAGGGGGTCATAAATCATCTAAAAAAGGGGGCGTGGCTACAATCCATCAAACTTTGCTATATGCCCTTATAAGGTATGACATACCTCTAAGTCCTGCCCCCTTAAACCTCTCGACCAATCAGAGGGCTCCAAATTCAAACTAAAAGGGGCGTGCTTTGCATAATGAAACAGGTGCCGTATCCCACTTCTCTCTCTCTCAGTTACTAGCAATCATATATAACCTCTAACTTTAACACTCCCACTTAGGGTTGTCTAGTACACTGTACAACTTTTTTTTTTTTTTTTATCCACTTTTTCTCCCATTTTCTATATTTTCTCCCATCCCAATTTCGTATCATCCAATTCAACCCTCCCCTGTCACGGACGCTGTTTCTTGCCTCCCACAAGCCGGCTGCAATGTGGACTAAGTCATACATAGCACAAGTCCCCTCCGGTACTTGAGGTAACAGCAGTCGCATCTTTTCACCTGCGCAGCTCGATCTCTCAGTGGCGAGGAGTAATGCGTGGGAGGCTCACGCTGCCCCCGACACTTCCTGATTCTACTGCGCAGGCGCACCAACCGACCTGTAGGAGTCGCTGTCCACAACGCCCGATCCCCACCCATCAGTTTCCCACCCCCTAATACGGCCAATGTGTATTAGTACGGACGACCAGCTAAACTGAAAGCAAATGTGGAGCGCTGGGCTCGAACTGACGAGCCCAGCGTCTCCAGCATTTCGTGGCGAGCGCCTTGCCCACTACGCCACGTAGCCGCCCCACTGTACAACTTCTTCAAAAACAATTTACAAAGAAAGAAATACAGTTCAAAACATCAAAAAGAATATGGCAGTCAATACTACATAACAGGCAATATTTACACACCAAACATGACCTCTGCAAATCTTTTCAATTTCAGTTTGCAAGCAGGCTTCATCATAGCATCTGCAACCATGTCGTCTGTTGGACAATAAATTAGTGTCATTCTTTCTTCTCTGATGACAGATCTGATGAAATGATATTTTATATCGACATGTTTACACCTCTGTCGGCACACAGGGTTTCTAGCAATCGCAATGGTTCCCTGGTTGTCTTCATAAACAACAGTTTTCTTATATACATAGGTATCCATTCCTTCGAGCAGTTGTTCTAGATAAATACATTCCTGTATTGTCATAGCTAGAGCCATGTATTCGGCTTCACAAGTTGATAGTGCCACTGTGGGCTGCTTCTTTGTTTTCCACGAAACCAGTGAGCTGTTTGTGTTCAAACTCACACAATATCCTGTGGTACTTCTTCTATCTGTGGTGTCAGCTGCCCAGTCTGCATCACTGTAGGCTTTAAGCCCTAAGCCCTCGCTGCTCTTTCTGAAACAAAGCTGTTTATCTGCTGTACCTTTGAGATAACGAAAAACATGTTTTGCTGTAATCCAGTGCTCCTCTGTGGGGTCAGCAAAATGCTGTGACAATTTACTCACTACAAAACATAGGTCAGGGTGAGTACATGTTGTCAAATAAATGAGGCTACCCACAGCCACTCTGTACGTTTTTACATCTGTCAGTTTCTGAGCATCCTCCTGGCAGTCTAGTTTTTGATCACATGGTGTTTCCCTTGTTCTACATTCGTGCATGTCAAAACGTTTCAGGATCTTTTCCACATATCTCTTCTGGGATATTTTTACACAATTGGCAGACTGTTCAAAGTCCATGCCTAGAAAATGCTTTAACCTTCCAAGTTCTTTCATTTAGAATCTGGTGGAGAGCATACCTTTCACCTGTTCTAGGTTTCTAGTGTTGTCTGCTGCGATGATCAAATCATCCACCCAAATGACGATTATCACTTTTCCTGACTCTTTTGACTCCTTTGAGTAAACACCGGGGTCTACTGGGTTCTGTAGGAAGTGATCTTCAATGAGGCATGTATGAAGCATCTCGTTCCAATTTCGCCAAGACTGTTTCAGGCCGTAAATGGATTTTTCTAGCTTACACACTAGCTTCTTTTATGATACACTGGATGGGTGTTTAGCTGGAGTTGAGGATGTAGACAAAATTCTTATTGGAGACTGGAACACGGATATGCAACGAAAAGATGCACCCGTCTTCAAGTCATTCAGTAGGTTTTGTGATCTGCACGGCCTCAGCCAGCTAATCACCCAACCCACACGTGTATGTGAATCAACTCAGACTACCATTGACCTCATTCTGACCTCCGACAAGTCCAAGATCTCCAAGAAAGGGGTTATAGCATGCGGGTTAAGTGATCATTATATGATATTCTGTACCCGCAAAAAACTAAAACAAAAGGCTGGCTGCCACAAAACAGTCACATCTAGAGACCTCAAAACCTACTCTAGCGAGGCCTTTAACCTTGAACTGGAGAGCCTGGACTGGTCAGATGAACTCAATGGTACACTGGTTGAAGAAACATGGCTTGGTTTCAAAACCAAATTCTCAACAATACTAAACGACATGGCCCCCCTAAGAACCACCAGGGTAAAAAATCGCGCTGAGCCGTGGATGCACTCCGAAATACTGGCCGCTATGAAAACCAGAGACAAAAAATGCTCTGAGTTTCGTAAAAGTCAGTCAAAGCTTACTAAAAGCACGAGCAGTGAACTCCAAGCCCACGTGACTGAACTCAAACTAGAAAGAAACAGACTAAGAAACGACGTAAACTCCATGATCAAAACTGCAAAAAAGAATTTCATCAATGACAAAACTGAGGAAAACAAAAACAAACCACGTGAACTTTGGAAATTACTCAATAATCAACTAGGATGCAGTAAAAAACTTAAAACCAGATTCTCAAACATAAACATAAAAACGGACAACACGCTCATCACAGACAAGCTGGATGTAGCCAATTACTTAAACATTTTCTTCACAAACATAGCCACAACACTGGTAAACAAACTACCCTCCCACTCAGGGCTTTATGGGGTAGAACACATAGTAGCTTACTACAAAAACCTAGGGGTCCGCAAGGACGACTTCAAGCTGGAAATGGTAACAACAGATGAGGTACTCAATAAACTGAGCGCCCTCCAACCTAACAAGGCCACTGGCCATGACAACATCCCCTCCAAATTCCTCAGAGACTCAGCAGCCGCCATCACCCCAATCATCACACACATAATAAACCTCTCCATAAAACAGGGACACGTCCCCAAGGACTTCAAAATTGCGAGGGTGACCCCTCTGCACAAAAAGGGCAGCAAATTAGACCCAGGCAACTACCGCCCTGTTTCTATTCTCACCTCCATCTCGAAAGTCATGGAAAAAATAGTCTACGAACAGGTCGAAAAGTACCTAGCGGAAAAAAATCTAATCTACGAATTCCAATCTGGCTTCAGAACATCCCACTCCACTGACACATGCCTTCTCTATTTGAATGACCACATCAAACAAGAGGTGGACGCAGGCAAATACTGCGGCATGGTCATGCTGGACCTACAAAAGGCCTTTGACACGGTCAATCACTCCATTCTGATTGACAAGCTAAAAGCAATTGGTTTTGATAGTCTATCAGTGAGCTGGATGCAATCCTACCTTGAGGGGAGGGAACAGATGGTGGAGGTAAACGGTACCCTATCCCCCCCTCTCACAGTGAGCTGTGGTGTTCCACAAGGAAGCATACTAGGACCGCTACTGTTCCTAATTTATGCAAATGACATGTCGTCAGCTTGTGACTGCAACTTGTTCCTGTTTGCGGACGACTCAGCCCTGCTGGTCTCTGACAAGAACAAGTTACAGGTTGAAAAAACCCTCAGCTCGGAACTAGGCAGAATCTGCATATGGCTCGCTGATAACAAACTATCATTACACATGGGCAAAACAGAGTCCATTCTCTTCGGTTCAAATAACAAACTCAGCAAGACCGATGGCTTCTCAGTTACAGTGGGTGACAATATTGTCACAAGGAAAGATGAAATTACCTACCTGGGTTCCATCCTAGAGGCTAATCTCTCCTGTGACAAAATGGCATCCAATGTAATAAAAAAAAGTCAACCAACGAACTCGATTCTTGTACCGGATCTCCTCTCTGGTAAACAAGAATACCCTGAAGACTCTGGCAGGAGCACTCATTCAGGGGTACTACGACTATGCTTGCACCTCATGGTACCAAAGCACCTCAAAGGCGCTAAAAACAAAATTACAAACATCTCAAAACAAACTGGTCAGACTACTGCTTGACCTTACTCCTAGAACCCACCTCACCCCTGCCCACTTTGACAACCTAGGATGGCTTAGAGTAGATGACAGAGTACAGCAACTTGCAATGGGCCTGGTCTACAAGATACACTACACGACCAAGGTACCCATGTACATGGCAAAATACTTCCCAAAGGTCAGTGAATACCACGATCACAACACCAGAGGGAGCTCCACAAATCATGTTAAACCCAGATTCGGCTCAAATAAGGGACTAAACACGTTTCGCAATTATGCCACATCAATGTGGAACGCCCTACCCAAAGCTGTAAAGGAATGTGGATCACTACCCACTTTCAAAACCTCTCTCAAGAGACACCTACGGGAGACTGCAATTCAACACTGGCCCCTGTAAATATCCTAACCCAACCCCCTCCAATGTACAGTAATTTACCTAGTATGGTTTTGTCAATAGTCCAATGTACAATTTTGTTTGTTTGTACAGAGTCTCCCCCCCTCAATGTACAGTTTTGCTTGTTTATACAGTGTGCCCCCCCCCCCCCCAACCACCTCCAATGTAAATTACCCAGTATGGTTGTCAATATCCCAGTGTACCCAACCCCCCCCACCCAACCTCCTCCAATGTACAGTTTCTACGTCAAATGTATATACTCCCTTTTCTTGACTCCTTCTGTATCACAAACAGTACTGTATTTGCAAATCTGGTATGTCATAAATGTATAGATGTAGCAGTACTGACTATCTGTATGTCATGTATGTCATATATGTCCTGATGAATTGAAAATGGGGGACCCTGGTGTAAACAAGACGAAAGTCTTTCTCTGGTCTGCATCCCCTTAACAAGTGTGTGTATTGAGCTGTACTGTATTGTACCCATTCTGCAATCTGTTAATAAAGTTTTCAATCAATCAATTCAATTCTCTCCTTTCTTTTTGTAACCTTCAGGTTGTTCCATATATATCTCCTATCTATGGGTGCGTGCAGATAGGCTGTCTTCACATCCATCTGATGTAAAATCAAATTGTCCTCAGCTGCTTTCTGCATCACTACCCTTACACTGGTCAGATTGGCTGTGGGGGAGAATGTTTCACCGTAGTCTATCCCCTCCCTCTGACTGTAACCTTTAGCTACAAATCTCGCTTTGTACTTGTCGTGGCCTTCAATACCCTCCTTGATTGAGTACACCCATTTCCCTCCCACTGTCTGTATGCCCTCTGGTAACTTGGTTAGAGTAAAGGTGTGGTTGTCCTCTAGGGACCTCATCTCCTCATCCATTGCTCTCTCCCATTTACTTGATTCAGGGGACACTATGGCCTCTTTAAAGGTCTGAGGTACTCCACTGACTACTCTGTAGCAGTAATTAATGCTGGTAACTAAGTGTACTGTCATCCTCGTCACTTTCTCTCCGGGCATAGTCTGTCAGATACTTTGGGGGTTTGTGTTCCCTTGAGGGATACCTCCCACTGCTTGGGGCATGTGACGTCACCCTCGGGTGCTCCTCTTCATCGTCCTCTGGGGGTTGCTGACTGTCTGCACGACCGTGCTAAGTACACTAGGCTGATGTGTCTCTGTTTCTTCACACCTTACTCTGGAGTCCAGCTCTGGCTCCTCTGTCTGTGTCTCGTTCTCACATGTTGTCTTTGTGACAAATTTGACTAGCCTGTGTTTCTGCACTCTCCCTTTACCGGGATAATAAACTAGGAAAGCGGGGCTTCCTTTGTCGTGCCCTATAAAGAGTCCTTTTTCACATGTGGACTCGAGCTTTCCTCTGTCCTGCAGGTAAGCATAACACACTGATCCAAATTGGTGCATCCTAGCTAGATTACACTTCTTTCCTGTCAGTGCTGTATACGGGGTGGTGCCTGTGTGCTTATTAAAGCACCTCTTTCTGGTGTAAGCGGCTTCTTGCACCGCATAATGCCATAGAGTCTTAGGTAAGTTACTGTCTACTAACTTACACCTAGCCATTTCGAAAAGAGTGCGCCATTCCCTCTCTGCCACTCCGTTCTGGTGTGGGGAGTATGGACATGACGTCTCGTGTCTTATCTTGTTCCTTCTCAACAGTGATTGGAACTCTCTATTTGTGAACTCTGTTCCGTTGTCGGACCTCAAGCATCTTATGTTAGCATAAGGGGCTACATCTGCAAGGAATTTCTCCGTGGCCTGGAGTGTGTCACTCTTTGCTTTGAGAAAGTAAACAAACACTGCCCATGTACACACATCTGTAAAAGACTGTAGCTGCAGCTAGGTTCCTTACCGGCACCAGAAAGAGAGAGCACATAACACCAGTCCTAGCCTCCCTACACTGGCTCCCAGTCCCACTTAGAATAGATTTCAAAATCCTCCTCCTCACCTTCAAGGCACTATCGGGTGCAGCACTCCTATACATCACCGAGCTCATCACCCCCTATGCAGCACCCAGGTCACTAAGATCCTCCAACCAGGCTCGGCTGGTCCCCCCCCGCACCAGACTAAAAAAGTAAGGCGATCGCTCCTTCAAGGCCATAGCCCCCAAACTATGGAATCAGGAGATTCGATCTGCCCCTACGCAGGAGACATTTAAGGCCCGTTTAAAACCCACTTTTATTCCCTAGCCTTCGATTAATCCTGTTTCTCCCACACCCTAACCCACACACTCCCATGCAATTTTATCCTGCCCCCTCCCTCTTGTATCTCTTCTTGTGCTCCTCTGTCCCTGGTGTGCTATACTGTACTTTGGGCCCCCCTATCCGCTTGTCCTATTTTTTGAATGTACTGTCCTGTCCTGTTGTGCCTTTTTGTATTTGTGTATTTTATAGGACATTGATTTTATGCTTTGACTGTACTGTACAGCACTTTGGTTGGCTCTCGAGCTTTTAAATGTGCTATATAAATAAATTACTTGACTTGACTTGACTTGAGTGTACATATCTAAAGCCTCCTATGGACTCGTTGCTTACTGGACCGGCTAGATCTGTGTTAACTAGCGCAAGTGGTACAAGTGGTACCTTTACTATTTCTGTTTCTCGATTGAGTAAACTTCCCCTTTATGCACACTACACATTCTCTGTCAGGTCTACGCTTTTCACCTTCAATGTGCATGCCTTCTGTCACTGCTTGCAGTTTCAGTAAATCCTCGTAATTACAATGACCCATAATCTCATGCCGTGTCTGAATATCGTGACTGACAGTCACGTTACACATATCATTATTATTACACTTGTCGTTGTCATTACACTCTGTTTGTAGATAATACATTCTCTTGTACACCTTTATGTTAAATCGCGTACCGTCAGGCTCTACAAGAACATTTTTACCTTCATTGAAGAATACTTTGGCACCGTTCGCAGTAGCAGCTATTACAGAGAATAGTTCTTGTGGGAACGAGGGTACATAGAGAGCGTTCTTTAATGTCACTGTACACCGGCGCCCCTCACTGTCTATGAGGCATACCTGTGCGTATCCTCTCTCTTGCGCCAACCCGTAGGTGCGCTTCCCGTCTGCCAGCTCCATGCTGTGTCTCTCCGGGTCGAAAGTGTTCTCAAAGTTCTTGAACCGACTCATGACGATCAGTCCCTTCCTTTGGGCCTGCTGCAGCTGCGTTGGCCTGGTGACGTATGCTGTCTGCGCCCTGAAGATGAAGTCTTCTTGTCCCGCTACTCTCCGGGCATTGTCTCGATTCGTCTAACGTCCACCGTCGCCGCCATCTTGTCCACTGCCGCCATCTTGTCCATGCGCATACCGCGCGATCTGGACGCGTTTCTTCATGCACACTCTGTCTGTGTGCCCCGTGGATTTGCAGAAGCTACACCAAACAGTATTTGTGCAGTTACTTTTCCGATGGCCTTTTTCTCCGCATCGCCAACACGCCAGCTCCGTCGTGGGCCTGGTCTTCTCCCTCGGCGTCGCTCGGGCCTTCAGCACCCTTTCTCCCGCCTCCGCGGCGGCTGGGTGGATATCTTCTGAGGCCTCGAAATTTTGTAACTTGGCCTTGAACTTTCCCAGCGTCATGTCCGCTGAACTGTGTGTTACCAGGAGTGTGAACGGTTTGTACAGCTCCGGTAGTCCCCTCATCACCATCGCCATCATTAGCCCATCGCTTGGTGCTTCTCCTGCACTCTTCAATGCCGTAATGATCTGCTCAGCTCTGATGACGTATTCAGTCACAGTCTCGGTGTGCCCCTTCTTCAGTGCTGTTAGTGTTATGTAGAGGGACACGACTCGGAGTCTTCCTTGCCCGATATAATGTTCTCTCAACACTTCCAGGCTTTCTCGGCCTTTGTCCTTAGTGTCGCGTAATATCAGCCCCAAGCTTGTGTCGTCGAGCAGTGGTGCTAACTCACAGTATGCATTTGCATTATGCTTGTCGTCCAGGGCTTGTGCTTCCGCCGCCAGGTCTCCGGTGGGGGCCGTCAAGATCGTCGTCTTCAGTCCCACACCGTGCATGCAGCATAACATGCGCTCTTCCCAGAGCTCATAGTCCTCTGCCTTTCCATTGAATGGTCGCCATCCTCCTTTTTGATGGTAGGCGTAGCTTTAGCTCTGTTGGCCTAGCCTTTAGCCACGCGGTGCTCCCGGCACTAAACTAGCCTATACTTCAGCTAAACTTGCTACCCTTATTATTTCGCCCCTGCGTGATCTGGGCCCATAACCTGTTGACAGAACTGGCTATGGGGCGACAATAATATGTTCATGAGGCATGGTTTCTACCTTTAGCCTTTAATCGGCGTGGTTTATTATTTACATTTCACAACAGCAGCACATGAGATCTCCTCTCTGTGAGAGGTAGGTGGGAAGAGACAGAAGGGGAGTCGGCATCAGCTTATATACCCTCTACCTGGCGGTAACATTAACAGCTCCGCCTATAGCGCCCTCCAGTGGAAACAGTTATGCATAGTTAGACAGTTACTCAGTTACTAGCAATCATATATAACCTCTAACTTTAACACGCTGCATGATGATGTAGCCATGTGCTACAAATAAAGACTTCTTCAAAGTCCAGTTTCATTAATTTACATTTTGTCATCCAAAGTGACTTACAAGTTCTGTACGACAAGTCAGCAGGAAGGGTACAACTCTTTCAGCTGAGTAACAATGTTCATCTGTTGAAACTTGAGTGCTGCAGTGTTGAGTGCATAGTAGTAGAGACATATTAGTTTATTAGGAAGAGTGCTGATATTGATTGAATTGTTTTTAGTCAACAGTGAAAGATTGGTCTGGTTTTAGCTGTCCTAACTGGTGGGAAGCAGTGGCGGCTGGTGAAAATTATTCTAAGTGGGGCTGTGCCATATTCACTCTGTTTCAGTATCTACAGTATATAACCAGACCTGCAAACTGATAAGAGGTGAAAAAGGTGACATGTTTGTAAACCAAACCCCTGTAGGGGTGTGGGGGCATGAAGAAAATCGTTGTGATTTTAACATGTATACGAAGCACTCAGAGAAGAAAATAAAGGGAAAAGACAACCCGTATCCAGGTCTGACAGCACTATAATTACATTTTCATATCATAACGCAGAGGCTGAGACTCACTTTTTTTGCTGCCGGTAGAACATCGCCATACGAATTGGAAGAGCCGTCGTGTGTCGCGCTAACCCTTCCAGAAGCTTTGTGGTCCGGGCTTGAACTTCCATAAATGTGTCTCCATAAATCCATTTAGTTAGATCCAGCACTGAATGTATCTTGTGATTATTATCAATTTTAGACCACAACAACAACTATTAACGTTATTTCCTGGTTGACGTGTTTCCGGACGTGATGTCACACGAAAGCCAATTCAGACAATTTGTTTTATTAGTGTGAACGTATACATTTTATCCAATGGACATTTGGATAGTATTGTAATATTGTGATATCCCATGGATATATAGCTGCTTTTTTTGTATACATTTCAACATTTGATTGCTGCATTCATTTTTATTTCATTCATTGCAAAAAAAATGCTTTCACAACTTTCACTCGACTCGTCGTCTGTGTGCCAAGTACCGGCACTTATCTATCACCTAGTCTTTGCATAACAATAGCATAGCAATAGCATAACAAAGAATGAGAAGTGCAAAACCAAAATACAAGCCCTGTTGATAGATATTTCATTAATATAATCATTAATATCTAATATCTTCTAAGCTCTTCTATCTAAGCTCCTCTGGTCGTCTCCCTCACGCTGCATGTGGCCAGCAGTGGGTCAAGTGACGACGCCAGCCAGGAACCCAAAATACCTTGACCTGTGTGACCTGTGTGACCTCTGTATCCAGGCACAGGCCTATACTATGAGGAGCAAACCAGATTCATCCTTAGACTACTACCATATACGACCAAGCCTGTCTGATCATCTATTTATTAACCAGTGGCTCGCAAAATTTGGAACCCAGATAGTATAAAAGCATGGTTGTGTCATCATTCTGGAGCCACACAGCCCCCATGGAGGGCTGTGGTCTCCAGGACTGTTCCTCGTTCTCTGTGCTCCTGTCAATAAATACCATTGATTGACTTCACCTTTGTCTCCTGGCTCATCATATCAATCCAAAGAACTCAGTTTTATACTATCAAATGGAGGCGCTGCTGAGATTGATTTGGGCCAGATGACAGACCAAGAACACCAAAGAAGGACCGCTGGTGCTCTTGCTTCAGTAACAGAACGAGAACTCCTGACATCAGAAGGACAGGAGACATGGAGAATGGCAAAGAAGACGTTGCAAGAAGGTCCAGACATTCACTAGCAGCTGTCTGTGGCGCGTCTTCAGGATCAGCTGTGGCAAAGAGGGAGGTCGGCAGGCAGTCTGTGCTGGTCAGAAAGGGCTCTCTCAGGGGAGAGATGCCAGCAGCAGCCCCTCAGACGTCTGAGACCCAGACCAGCAGACGGCCCTCGCTGTCCTCCGTGGAGACCAAACTACAGGCTGGAGGAGGAGGCAGCTAGAGCCGCAGGGGCCAGCTAACGCCCCATATCTCCTCCACCCAGCGAGGCCAAACACAGCAGCCTGGTACAGATCATCTACGACGAGAACAGGAAGAACAGCAGTGGGAGGGACACTGAGGCAGAGCTGAAGAGACGGGGTACCAGCTGGGGAGAGGCAGAGAAGACAGCTCAAAGACACTGAGGCAGACCACCAGAAAGACATCTTGCCTTAGAACCACACTCTGGAACGGGGACTTCTCGTTCAAAAAGGAGAACTTTGCCCTGGGAAGGGAGACCTGCATGCACCTCTATTGGGGGTAAGGGGTCTGCGGGCGAATGCAAGGCAGCCAAGGCTGGTTGGTTCGACGTAGGATCTACCTCAACCTTTTGGGGGTAGGTGTATACTAAGTAAGGGGAGGAATGCATCCGAACGGAAGGGGTGTACCTGAGTAAGGGGGGTTCAGGGTTAGGTGTAATTCTTTTGAAAATTGCAAATCTGTGTCCCTCTCTCTTTTCTCTCTCCCTCTCTCGCTCCCCCCCTCTTCTCTCTCTCACCTCTCTAACTGTTGTTTAGTTTTCTTATGATGTGTTTAATGGTTGATAATCGGCAGGTATGGTCCATTAATGAACTGTTGTGTTGACATATTTGATTAATGTCAAAAGAGGGGTTGATAGATATTTCATTAATATAATCATTAATATCTAATATCTTCTAAGCTCTTCTATCTAAGCTCCTCTAGTCATCTCCCTCACGCTGCATGTGGCCAGCAGTGGGTCGACGACGCCAGCCAGGAACCCAAAATACCTTGACCTGTGTGACCTGTGTGACCTCTGTATCCAGGCACAGGCCAGGTTTATACTATGAGGAGCAAACCAGATTCATCCTTAGACTACTACCATATACGACCAAGCCTGTCTGATCATCTATTTATTAACCATTCTGGGCTGTGGTCTCGTTCTCTGTGTTCCTGTCAATAAATACCATCGATTGACTTCACCTTCATCTCCTGGCTCATCATATCAATCCAAAGAACTCAGTTTTATACTATCACTGTGGGGGTTTGCTTGAGCTGTGGAGCTCTCACTATGTGACAAATGGTCCCGACTGGAAGGATGAGACATTTCTTATAAGTTGTGCTTCAGAAGGAAACTGTCCTTCTGTAAACTGTAAGTTATATTATCATACTGGCCAATCGCGTCTCGCTCTTCACCATTATGAGATATATCTTATCTCCTAGCACATAATGTGCTCACAAAACAACAAATGCACTCACATGCACGTGACCAGGCCACGCCCCTGCGTCCCACTATATGACGCCGGACATGGTCACACTCCACCTTCCTCTTTTTGTTTCCAACACGGGAGTAGCAGTGCACTCCGTGAGCTAGCTGTTATGAAACGCAGGGAGAATTTACACAATGTTGGGTATTTGCCAGAAGTTCACCAGCCCCTGGAATCTTCTCAGATTCAGATTCAGATTCAGATTCAGATTCCTTTATTGAGCCATTTGTGTAAAACACATTGGTAATTGTTGCAGCAATACAGTGTATGCATTCTTTCTTTTTTCACAGTAAACAAACACCAACACAGACAAGAAACGAAAACAGTGCAGTGGGGGATTAATCAATAAATAAAATACATATATATATATATAAAGTGAAGTGTGCAGAGATCCAGTACGGACTAGTGCAGTGCAGTCAATGTCATTGTGCCAGTGTCACTTGGGGGCAGAGGGGGGGGGGGGGGGGGGTACCGAGGGGGGGGGGGGGGCCTGAGGCATTGATCAGCCTGGCGGCTGAGGGGAAGAAGCTCAGTCTGTGTCGAGCTTTCACAGCCTTTGGGATCCTCAGCCTTCTCCCAGAGGGGAGCAGGGTGAAGAGGCTGTGACCGGGGTGGGATGGGTCGGCCATGATCTTTCTCGCCCTCTTCAGCGCCCTGGAGTCGTGCAGGGACCTGAGGGAGGGCAGGGGACAGCCGATCACCCTCTCCGCGGAGCGAATCACCCGCTGCAGCTTGGCAAGATCTTTTGCCGCTGCAGCAGGGAACCAGGAGATGATGGAGTGGGTGAGGATGGACTCAATGATGGCCGTGTAGAATTGGGCCATCATGGTCCTCGGCAGTTTATATTTCTTCAACTGCCGGAGGAAGAACATCCTCCCCTGGGCCTTCTTGAGCAGGCCCGTGATGTTGAGCTCCCACTTCAAATCCCGGGAGATGGTCATGCCGAGGAATCGGCATGACTCCACGGAGGTCACCTGAGTGCCTCCCAGTATGATGGGAGGGGGCAGGGCTGCTTTCTTCCTGAAATCCACTACCATCTCCACTGTCTTTTGAGCATTGAGCTCCAGGTTGTTGCAGCTGCACCAGCTCTGCAGCCTCTCGATCTCCCTCCTGTAGGCCGACTCGTCCCCCCTGGAGATGAGACCCACCAGGGTGGTGTCGTCAGCGAATTTCAGGAGTTTGACCGAGGGGTGTAGAGAGGCACAGCTGTTTGTGTACAGGGAGAACAGTAGTGGGGATAGAACGCAGCCCTGCGGGGAACCGGTGCTGGTGGACCTAGAGCTGGAAATGCTCTTCCCAAGCCTCACCCGCTGAGACCTGTTGGACAGGAAGTCGGTAATCCACCTGCGAGTGGAGGCCGGCACCTGCAGCAGGGATAGCTGGTGCTCCAGGATGGGTGGAAGGATGGTGTTGAAGGCCGAGCTGAAGTCCACATACAGGATCCTGACATAGTTGCCCGCGTAGTCCAGATGTTCCAGCGTGTAGTGCAGAGCCATGTTCACAGCATCCTCTGTGGATCTGTTGGCTCTGTACGCGAACTGCAGCGGGTCCAGCACAGGATCTGTGATGAGCTTCAGGTGGGCCAGGACAAAGCGCTCCAGGACCTTCATGACCACAGAGGTCAGGGCGACAGGTCTGTAGTCATTAAGGCCCGTGACCTTGGCCTTCTTGGGGACGGGGATGATGGTTGAGGCCTTGAAGCATGCTGGGACGTGACACAGCTCCAGCGATGCATTAAAAATGGTGGTAAACACCGGTGCGAGCTGGTCAGCGCAGTGCTTCAGGGCAGAGGGGGAGACAGAGTCCGGGCCGGCCGCCTTCCGGGGATTCTGACTGGAAAACAGCCGTTTCACCTCTCTCACACTGACAGAGAGAGGGGGGGGGGCCCACTGGGGTGGGGGGATGGAGGTTGTGACCGAGTGGGTCAAGGAAGAGGGCGGGGGGGAACCTCTTTCTCAAACCTACAGTAAAATGTGTTTAGCTCGTTCGCCAGGGGGAGGTTATCAGGCGCCTGTGGTGACTTCGGTTTGTAGTTTGTAATGCACATCTTAAACAGCGCAATGGGCCTGTCCTGGGTTTTCCTCGCTTTTTGTGAATCTATGAATTGAAAATGGGGGTCCTTGGTGTTTCCCCCGCCTGAGGTACCCTGGGCACAAAGCCAACAGGTGATCACAAGGCCGACAGCTACATTAGATGCGCACGCCCTAAAAAACCGTCGCCGTCTAGCTGTGTCTAGCACGCTCTCCGGTCACTCCCCCCCCAACACCAGCAGGATACAGGCTCTGATTTGTTCCCTTTGGCTGCGGGCCGCATGCCTTCAGTGAAGCACAAGTGGCCCCACATTTCGCTTCTCATTGGGACAGGGGCTGACACCCAGTTTCTGGCTAGGCCTGGGTCTGCCGATGAGAATGCTATGCTGTCAAGCGGCTTCCACGCCACACGTTCTGCGTCTGTGTTTGGTGAGCCTGGTGTTGTGTCTGTCAACGACA